>NC_142679.1:19180436-19347936 GCF_964200805.1 Pocillopora damicornis | reverse complement strand
CCCCAGGGACTACCCGGAGCCCGAACTACTTTGGATTCTTGAATAAACTGTAGGAGTTTGAAAGAAATCGGCGAGATGGCATGTGTCACGCCTGCCTGGTCCTCTCGTGGACAGACTCTTAATTCCAGCAGGAGATTTTTTACTTTAATGCATTTAATGCCTGCACGAAATTCTTTTTCCTTTCAACTTTCATGTGAAATATCGATTTCATGTGAAATATCGATTGAAACTATCTGCAATGTTTTTTTGATCAGTCAGAGGATCTGTACCAGCTTAGAGTATCTCAAGGTTGTTTTTTCAATTTTTTTCTCTCGTCTTCCTTTGCAGTCTTGACACTTACTTGTTTAAGATAATCTCAAAGCGCTTGGTTGCATAATAAAATTTTTGTTCTGTTATTAAATTTTGGGAACGTGTCTAATGCATTAAAAGTCCTTCCCGTTATAACTGATATATTCTGGCTCAGTATTCTGGTTTTTTTTGGTTTTAAGTTTTGTTACAGGAAGTTAGATTTAAAGCATGTCTTAAGGGATAGTATGAGACAGAACATGAAAATCAAACGCTTATGTCAAAAGTATATTAAAATTTAAGTTCTTAACTTTGTTTGGGATTTTATTGAGCAACCTTATGTAAAGTTTTCTATTAGATTCACTCCATCGCCACGGGTTTTGCCGACATGAATGAAAGGCTTCGTGCTAGAAACTTCCAGTCAAATCTACCAAGTAAACAATGACAGTAACTCTTTAGAAAATTTCTGTAAAAGGTTCTTTGAAACTGAAAGGGAAATCTATCTTTGATTGCTTCGTCACTCGTTCTCTTAATTCTTCCTTTCAAGTTACTGACAGACCCTACAATTTACAGCAAATAGAAGCTAGGTATTTTCAGCCGGAAAAGGGAAAGGAAAGTCAAACACCTATGCCAAGCGAAAAGGAACTTCGTCACGCGTTACCCCTCGGAAAAAAAAAATGAAAAGAAAAAAATACTGAGCGTTCAAACTGTTTTCAGTATTCACTGGTATATTTTAATAGTGCTTAGTTAGTCATAACAATCATTCAGATGACTAAGCTCAAACTAACCGCCCATAACTCGTGATCAGCAAGGTTTTTACTTGATAACGTAATTTTACAAAACGATGGAGTCCTTTGAAAGGTTCTTGTAATGAGGACAGCGTGTGATTAGCCATGTCGGTGGTCGGTTTAACTGAAACAAAGATACTCATGTCTATCACCCATACTTGGACTTTGCCACCGTTAAATTACCGCCATGGAGCAATTCAAGATATTTTTCTTTTTCATACAGTAAAGCCTTCCCCTTTCGCACCCACTTCATGTTTGTCTGGTGCAATTTTAATGAATGAATAAGACAGGTCACAATCATGTATCTTCAATTTCAAGTTTCGATTGATGTCTAATAGGCCATTTTACAGTTGTGTACTTAGTTGCCAAGCCTTTGATTTGGAGTGAGGCTGAAGGTGACCTTGTTGTGATAGAGACCAGTTTCCAATTAGCATGATAACAAAGTAATTTGCATTTGAAAAGCAGCAAGGTTTGTATCATAACAAGGTCACCGTCAGCCTCATTCCTGTTCAAAGGCTTGGCAACCAAGCACGCAACCGTAAAATGGACTATTGTGGAGAAGAGTGCCAGTGTGCGGCGATAGATCAAGCATCGACCAGCGGGTGTCCGTTTTATCCCTCGAGCATGCGCAGGTGAATGGCCACTGGCTCGCATTGCAAGTTTTGTTTGTGCCTTCTTCTTTTTGTCACTCATGTATGGGCAAGATAACTCTTTGAACTAGCATATGAATGCAGTTTCCCGAAAATATTTCCAGAGCAAAAATATTACCACAGCTGCAGTGTCAAGAGGGCATAAAGCTAATAGTGGAAGGACATTTATTTAATAAAATCAACCCTCTTATAGAGGATTCCTGAGGCCCTTTGCTTGCGTAAGACCGCGGTTTGGGTTAGACCTCGTGTAAATAACTGGCTCTGAGACTTGAAATTCTCAGCTAATGTGTTAACACCGCTCTCTTGTGTCCAATTTGCCGAGGTATTTTTTGTGGTTTGTCAGTTTTGAGACAGAAAAAAAAATCCGTAAAGGTGGTTTTTTTGGCAATTATGTTTTTAAGTTAAGTATTTATATTCCTTTTAGCTAAATCATTCAATACCCCAATCGAAATTTCGAGAAGCAATGGATAAATACGAAATGCAAACATTTCTTCATATACACATCAGGGGAGGTGCATGGCAAGTGGTGCTGCTGTTTATGGACGAGTTACCTACACGTAAACTGCCATGGGACTGGTATCGTGAAGTGCGGGACGAGGACGAGAAGATGTTCAGTATGCCGTTGTACAGTTCGACGTCAGGCATATTGAAGGCGTGGCCAACGGAGTACGACCCTGATTTGATACACTGTGTAAAGCGATCACCAACAGGGACTGGAAGGTAACCAGATTAATCCTCTCTAGCAGTCGTATATCTGATGAAGGTCTAAAGAAATTGAGATCAGCGCTTACTCAGAGTGAACTTTACAGCTTGACACTGAATGACAGTGGTTTAAAAAGTCAAGGATTAAAACACCTGTGTGAAGTGCTTACCAGTAGCTAGTGACTGCAATTTAACATGCAGCTTCACCGCCAGTGACAGTAGGTTAGGAGATGAAGGAATAATACACCTGTGTAACGCACCTACCAGTGTCAACTGCAAATTAACCAATTTGACCGTCACAGGGACTTTCTTTGGAAAAACAGGATAATACTCTTGTGCGATGCACTGATCAGCCCTAAGAGCAAGTCAGTAACCAACTTAAACGTCAGTTGTAATAGGTTAGGGGAAGAAGGAATAATACTCTTGTTTATTTTTCTGACCAGCAGTAACTGCTCATTAATCAGTTTAAATGTCAGTCATTATAGATTAGGAGATAGAGTATTAAAGGACTCACCTGAAGCTTTAACCAACGAGAACTGTACATTAACGAGCTCAGACATTAAAGACAATGAATTAGGAGATGAAGAAATAAAGTACTTGTGTAAAGCCTTAACTGATAGCAACTGCAAACTACAGAGCATAGACCTGCGAGGAATTCGAAATATAACAGACGTAGAAGTGAAGGGCTGATAATTTGCCGTTTTATTAAGTCAGAGGCATAAAGCTCGGATAGGCTCCTCTTGTTACTTATCGCATGTCAATTAAAATGTCATTTTTATGAAGGATAGAATTATTGTTTAACGCTTGTTTTTTTCACTGTATAAATAACAGTTTGGAAGATTATCTCGCGGTATTTACTCTCCATGAGTTGTCGATCAAACTGTGTATTCTAAACGACTCTCAATGTGGCAGACAAAACGTCGCCACCAACAATTAATGGCATCGTTAGACAAAATATTATTAAATTTTCGTTGATCTTTTGTTCATGTTAAGTTCGTTTCAGAAATCAAGTTAAAATACAGTAGCAAGATAGGCCTTTTTCTGGAAGTGTGGATGCAATTCCGTGTAAGAGGTCCGTAGGATGCAAAGAATATTGAATTATCTTTTTATAAAGTAGCTAGTGAATATCTTTGTCTTCTGAAAGACAAAATTTTGAACATTTTCCGAGAACTAATGACGTACAAATAAGATAAGAATATGTTGGTTTAATTTTAATGACAGATGATAGTTTTTGTCAGTCGACTTAAAGATACCATGTAACAGCTTAATTGAAAGTGCTCTCCTTTGTTGTTTACGTTGTAAAAACTATTGCATTCTCTTTCAAAGTTAGTTTAATCGGACTTGGCCAAGGAAATCATTTAGGCAAAGTTTGTAATCTAACTTGTAATTTGTTTCCAGCTTAGCTGACGATTTTATCAAAAACAGAATTAAGTAGTACTCTTCAAATTACTTTTGGTGAGAAATGATGGCACGGGTAATGCAGTTTTTTTGATAGTATAGTCCCTTTTTCAGTTTAATCGAGCAGGTAGGAATATAATAAAAAATATAGCTTACATATATATTTTATAATTTTTAAATATGGAAACGAAAGTTTTTAAGGCAGGAGATTTTGTAATCCAATACTTTGTACTTATAACAAGTTTCTGATTCGGACCAACAATTTGATTCGGACCAATTGAGAATCAAACTATGGGCTGGCAGGGGGTACTCATCTACATATGCTACAGGGAGACGTTCCGCCAAAAGGGATGAGGTGTTTTAAAACATTTTAGTTTGAAAACAGCTACAGATTTGAACCACCACGATCTTAAATTGGAAACTGCGAGAGCGAATGAACACATTTTCCTTCAACTCCAAATGAATGAGAGAGAAAGAGAAGAAATCAAAGTCCAGCATTTCAGCATAATTTTCCAGGTCAATTTTACCTGCTAATTCTTGACTTCTGCATTGATACAAAGCTCAATCCATTTTAGACATCTCTTGTCAAATTCTTATTTAAGAAGTGTAAGTCGGTAAGGGACCAGTCTGTCGCCTGGGGGTGGGGTGGGGGTGGAGGATGTTCGGAGATAAAATAGATTTCAGGGGGAGTGGAGGGGGGATCAGTCGTTGCTAACAGAGTATAAAGTGAGGAATATAGAGAATTGACTACCTATGAAGTGTTTGTGTGTGTTTAAGGGGGGGGGGGTTCCTCAGAATATTACAGAGCCTAAGGGGGGATTGGGTAAATTTTATTGTGACACAACCAAATTCCTCCTACCCCTCCAAGAGGTAATGAATAGTGACCAGCTCCAAAGACTCGCGAAGATTGATAACTGTTCAGTAAGTCTGAGACTCAAAGCTCTATCAAAGACAAAAGACTCACATGTCGGAGAACTCCTGTTTACCAGCGACTCTGTCCTGGTTGTCAATGATACTGATAACATTAAGCAAATTGTACGGTAAAGATCTGGTGTAACTCTGTCGGATTAAAAATTGATGCCTCAAAATCAGGAATTCAATCTGTGAAACTCACGGGATCTAACTAGTTTAAATAGTCTAACTAGTCTAATTAGCATCGTTACAATGCCATAAACCGATTTGTCAACTGATCTTCGGAAGATATTCGTACTTCAAAAGCTTGTTTTGCGCCTCAGTGCCGTTATTGGTGTGAACTATGTTTGTCACTTGCTGCTTTCGAAAAGCCTGTGCCTAACGAACTTTGCATGATAGCCACGTGTTAGATAGTTCTGAATATTTCATTGGTCTTTGTAAAGCCGGGATTCTTTCAAAGTGTTCATTCGCTTTTCGAATTTGTCTACTGTGTTAGCATAGGTGATGCTCTTCATAAGGTCTAAAATATCTCTTGCTCGGCAGACGAAAAGCCATTCTTCTCTGACTTGCACCAGCGATGCATTCCTTGTAATCTATGGAAATCATAAATGTACACAAAACTTTTGGAAAATTGTTCTTCAAGTGCAGTGATTTCTGCATTGGAATAATCCACCATGAAGTACGTCGGATTCCACACTGGGTTCCATCCCTTGATTATGGCAAGTGCTTCACTTATAGAGGCTTGATCTTCGGACTGGCACATGAATTTAGCCACAACCTTATATCCCACGTTGGTATGTACACAAACGAAAAAAGTGGAAACGTACCTTGTCGTTTTGTACGTGGCGTCCATCAGGGCCAGTTCACTACCATATCTTTCAAACATTCGTGGTTGCAATGGCTCTTGATGTACAAAGAAGAAGGTTTCCTCAGCAGTTCCAGGTCTTGGTTCATCTTTTTCGTTAATGACAGCGTCTCTGGTTCGGTAAAAGAAGTTGCTTTTGGGAGACTTGGTTTGCCATTAGTTTACCCAATGCTTCTTGGTCGTAATCGTAATACTTCACTGCTGAAATCGCCTTGGCAATGTGGTTGCGCACGTCCTGACGACAAGGGTAGTATCGCCTATTTGTTTTCTTTGGTCTTCGTTCCTCGGGATGGCCAGAAAATAGATCCTCTCGAACATATTTATCAAGAGACCTTTGCAGCTCAGAAAAGTTGGTTATGTTTTGGTTTACAAGGCCGTAGAACTTGTCAACTACACGTTTATCGACGTAATGTCCGATCGTGGACAAGTCCCTGACAGGGTGGTTGACATGAGAGAAGCTTAATGGGATCTTCAGATGGAACCGAGTCGAGGTACGGAATCTAAACCCCGAGTCACTCTTCGGTTTGTCATTGATTTCTTTTAGAACAGCCCTCTTAGCCATCACCAAGCTATCATCCGACAGGAACTTTGCTTTGTCAATGAAGTAATCGTTGTACACTCGAATACATCGAATCTGCATGACGGCCGGGAAATCCAATTTTTCGAATTCTGTGAGTGTATTCTAGTTTTTCTTGCTCATTCGTGTACATGAGCGTTGTCACTCTTGCAGGTATAACTTCCTGGGGCATCCTAATTGGTACAGAATATTTTAATATAGGTCACGGCTGTGTTCTATGGGGGAAAAATTAAATTACATTATTCCTCCAGCAGCGATATTATGTGGGACATCGTAATAGAAAATTAATCAGTCCATTTGAATAAGCTCAAATTCAACCTCTCGACTCTCAGTTTCCGTTATCATTTCTCGATTGACCTCTTTTTTTACTTAAACGAATGTTTGTTAATTCATTTACTGTAATTTTAACCAACCTTTGAAGATCCATGAATACAATGTCGAGTTTCACTGCCAGAGATTGAAAAGGGATGGCCAAACAACTGTATGACAATACGAGAGGTGCTGTCAAATGAAATCAGATAGAGTTGTTAAGCAACATGCCTTATTTCCGGTTTACGTGCAAAAGTGGCAATAAGAACCAGACCTTTGACCCAAACCTTTCAACCAAAGCTACTGTTGGCTGTTTCTAAACCAAATAGACCTTTTAGGTAGAGATAAATGAATAAAAAGTAGTAACAACAGCAATAACAACAAACACAAAGAAACTGAAATGAAATGTAAACATGAAGTTAAGACGTAACATCTTACAATCGCGTAAGGCTGCCTTGGAAGAAATTTACCATAAACTCTGAAAGACGGCGATTCTTCTCTATTGAATTATTCCTGAATTAGGATAATCAGGATAGGAAACCGGGATCTGTTCACTTTAAAACACTGAGAGATTATATACCTGTTTGAGAAAATCTGTTGTGGTTTTCCTCTTTTGAATGGCTTTCTGTAAGTACATAACACGTGGAGTTCAACACCTGAAATGAAAACGGCTAACAGATCATCCATCTCTGCTCTGTTTCCCTCGAAATATCCAAAACATACATACATATACATACATACTTTATTAACGTGGCTGACACTTAGCCATGTAAAGCTAGTTTACGGGTCAGTCACGAAAGAAAAGATAAATAATTAAACCTAGAAACTATATAAAAGTGTTTAAAATGATGTAGTATCATGGAACTGTATAAATTACAGAACTATCAAACTTATAAAAACTAAGTTAAATTTCAAATAAGGGACTTTGAACTTGCAAGGTCGAGCTCCTTGAGTCCCCGTTAAAAACTGCGGCAGCCATCGATATTTCTTAAATTATTACGAATAGTGTTCCATAGTCGGGCAGCTGGTATCTCCATGACTTGATCCTATACTTTATAGAATTTACTTTAGGTAATTTTAAAATAGCATCACCACGTAAAATTATAGTTAGAATTGGAGTTTTTCTGTTGAGCGATTACTACAAAAATGCCAAGACTCGGCACAGTAATTAAAATGTGGAGCAATAAATGCTCTACAAAGGTTTTCTCGCAGCTTTAACAGAAGCAATAATAATAATAATAAAGTAAAGTATTTATAGCGCTTAATCCACTATTTGTCTATGGCGCTTTACATTAAAAAAGATATTTAAAAAGCTAAAAGTTCTACAACATTATAAAAAGAAAGCATCACTTAAGTTGCATCAATAAGTAAAAAATCATCTAAAAATTAAAAGAGTTAAAAAGCTTGTTTAAAAAGATATGTTTTTAAATGTCGTTTAAAATGTCTATCGAACTACTGGATCTTAGTTCAAGTGGTATCGAGTTCCATAGTCTCGGTGCCGCCACAGCAAACGCTCTCTCTCCATATGTTTCCAGTCAAGCTTTCGGGGTCGCCAGAAGGTGTTGAGAGGACGATCTTAATTTCCGTTCAGAGGTGTGGTACATAAGTAATTCACTGATATAGGAAGGCGCTGTTCCATTGAGAGCTTTGTAGACCAGTAGGAGAATTTTAAAAACTGTACGGTAACGGACAGGTAGCCGGTGAAGCTGTTTGAGGACGGAGGTTATATGATCAAATTTCCTAGTACGTGTAACTACTCGAGCTGCTGTGTTTTGAATATATTGCAATCTTGAAATTAGATGTTGTGGAAGACCATATAGCAAGGAATTGCAGCTATCCAATTTCACAGCAACAATTTTGGCACTCTGCTCGTCAATGTACTTTCTGATTTTGGCGATATTTCTTATGTGATAATGAGAAGACTTGCAAATTGATTTTATGTGTTCCTCAAAGTTAAAACACTTATCAAAAAGTATAGAACAAAAAGGAATGTTTTGTTCTGCCTTGTTCGTTTTCGAGGCCAAATGTAGGCGTTGTACAACCAATTGTATTTTCGTTCAGAGCAGTTTATTTGGACTTTACCTAGTAAGTCGTTTACACAAAGCTTGTGCTCTAACCCGCAATTTTTTCATCTTAGCTGATGACTTTATGAAGAGAAGAGTTATGTATGACTCCAAAATTACATCCTAATGGTAGGAAATTGCTTTACGGGTTACGTAGTCCTTATAATGTATAATCTCTTTTTCAATTTACTGTAATAGTTCAAAATTTAATGTAAAGTAATTGATAATGTGTAAGTTATTGTTCCAAAATTCTCAACTCTCAGTAGAAATAATATTTTACATATATATTTGATATTTTTTAAAGGACCACACTAAACTTCGAAGTATATTAACCAAGGACATTGAATATGTGCAAGGACTGCAGTTAAATTTAACAAATGTTGTTTCATTTTTTCGATCCTAGCTTTTACTGAATCTTTTCAGCCTTATTGAAGGAAACACGGGCTGGAACACACATATCCGTCTTATTTGGGCACGAAGGTTCTTTCTCTGTTTGTATCTGGTACAGAATAAATATAAGTAACTCCCTCCCTGGTCAAAGCAAAACTCTAAATGCCTTGCGCAAGAGCATAGTTCAGGGCTCTTTGTGGGGAAGTGTCGAGTAATTTCGCTAAGCAAGAACGCTCTTCCATAAAACCAAATGCTTCGACTTAGCGTTGGACTTCCTTTCAACCATCTCGCAAATTTACTGAAAATTCAACAGAAGCTAGTAAAACAGGTCTGTAGCTCTCCACTTTGATTTTGGCACCTTTTATAATGCGGAATATCACCGTGCTGTTTTCAAAAAAAAAAAAAAAACCAACAGTTACATTCCCGGCCTTCCGAATTATACCAAATTTGAATGAGCTATCAAAAAAGTGCGTGGTGGTTCAAATCTGTAGCTGTTTTCAAACTAACATTTTTTAAGACACCTCATCCCTTTTGGCGGAACATGTATTTATATCGGAAATTTTGACTAATCTTCCTAACCTTCTGAAAGTTGATCTTAAATTGGAAACTGTGAGAGCGAATGAACACATTTCCTTCAAGAATGCTATTAAAGGCTTTCACCCCAGTCTCGAATTATCACTTTTCAAGGGCAATTATTCCTTATTTAAAAGAATCTGTTGTCTGATTTTATTACTACTGATGAATGCTTCCATTCCTTATTCGAATTATACATTTCAAGGGAAACTATTCGTTAGTAAAGATGATCCCTCTTCCTTTATAATTATTAAGTGAGATAGTTATCTAATACTTTCAGTTCTTCACATGAGCCTAGTACAATGTGAAGTGTTTGTTAAATGCCTGTTTTTAACCATTTATGTGAGGTAAGGCACTGAATGCTAAATACAGTGTATCTCTCTGTTTACCTTTCCTTTCAGGTACTTTGCCTCCCCCTGAACTCTTTTCTACTGATCTTGAAGATGAACTAGAACAACTTCAACAATTTATTTGGATACTTACACTCAGAAAAAGCATGAAAGGTGAGTGAAACATGTGTATTGGCTCCGTTGAACAAGGGAAAAGAAATATGGAAATGATGCAAGGAAATGGTTCCACTGGTATTCTAAGCTTGATTTTTTAAGTAACCAGTAGAAAGGTGAAACACTTTCTTTGAGTTTGCTATAAAGGACTCCTATTATTTTCTCTCAAATATCTCAGCAACTTGCAACTTGCCTACATGCAACTTGCAAAGCATCTGCGCTGCTCCTTACGTGTTGAAGCATTGAATAATGTGTATTTACTCTATATTAAAGGTAACCCCTCTTCGTGTGCAATGCTATCAACCAAGAATGGTGTTTAAAAATTCCTTAAACCATTTTGCTGTTTACTTCTTCCCTCAGGTAGTTCACATTCCCATGTTCCTACCATTAGAACAGTATTTAGACTACGCCAGGAACTTAAGAAAGTCAAGATGGAAGGTGAATAAATAATGTACATTTAGAGAAAAAACAATTTTAGTAGAATGCTATTAAACACTTCCACTTCTTTATCGAAGTATATTTTCCCACTGAACTCCTGCAATGCAGTCTTTTACTGCAGTAATTATTAACAACTGTTATGCCCATTGGAGGCGTAAGATATAAGTTACGTTACTACGCTGGCACCCAGCACCTAGATGGAGACTGTTTTCACAAGTGGTAACTCCTGGCAACCCAGCCATCAGCCGTCTTGTAGTAAGGAGACAACCTCCCATTGCACTTGGGGAAAAAAAAGAATGAAAGAAAAGAAACTGGCTTCTTAGGATAAGTTCATCATGGTCATATAAACTTTCAAATGTTGGTACATATGCAAAATTACAGGTGCTGTTTCAGGTTATGCGTAGTTTCGTGGTGCGCACTTGCAGTGCTCGGGATTTGTACGCGCATTAAGTGCGCGGTATTGTCGTGAATCCTGGATACAACTCTAGCATTTTATCAGAGTGCTTAGACATTTTTAATGGTATCCATTTACAACCTTGATGTCTTAAGGCCCCGCAAGCGTCAAATTGTGCTCTAATTTAGAACAAGGTGTACACATGCAGGTTGTAACTTGAGTTTTTATGTCGAACGTCAGAGTTACGATGACCACATCGCGCTACCAGAGGTTGTTAGCATTCCCACATTGCTGCTTCAATACTGCATGTAGTACTAATGCATATGAGTGAACTGTAGTACATGTAGGAGGGCCTCAATGGGGCTAACCGTTTACCATAATAAAAATACATTTTCCTCTTAGTCGGAAAAATTGACGAATTTCAACCGTCAGTCTTAACATAGCATAACATAAATGTTTATTCACAATTCAAATTTTGAATAAAAGGTAAAAAGGAAACAAGAGGTTACCCCTTTCAAGTTTTTCTCCTTAAATAATTAAAAATCACAGTAAAATAGTTCAAAAATTCCTAAAACATTAGTAAAATGGCATCTGAGTCTGTTCTTGTAAATGTTCAGAGTTTTTGCCTTTGCAACTTCTTTAGGTAAATTATTCCATTCATTGACTATATTCACACAGAAAGAATACTTAAAACTGTTTTGCTTTGCGGGCAATGGTTTCACTTTATGGCAAATGGTTGGTTCTTAACTGTCGAAAATCATGTGCAAATGTAAAATACTTAAATGGGTGTAGCCGGTTAAGACTGTTAACCGCCTTATAGCACTCGGTAAGCGAAGAAAATAAACTTCACAGATGTAGAGTTGGCCATTTAAGGACCTTTAAGCGCTCTTCATACGACATATCTCGGCCGGTGTTTCTGATTGCATATCTAAGTGTTCTGCGTTGTACTTTCTCGAAAATAGCCGAATCCTTTCTGAGGTGTGGAGACCACACTGGAGAGCAGTAATGAAGTATTGGATGTACTAAACTCGTGTACCTTGAATGAGTTGCCAGTAATCTGGGATCGCCACGCGGCAAACAACGGAAATTGCTACAAAGAAATATATGGCGAAAATTTGTCTCGGCGTTCAATAAAACGATTTTTGAGATAATTCAGCGCTTTTTTGCAGCCGTTTTATCATAAAAGGATGAAAGCAATGTTGATACGTGGGAAGTCTAAGTCTTTGATCAAATAACCATGAAATATGTGTTAAAATCTATCGATAGATTTCTCTCCTTTCGTAAGGTTTATTGTGAAATCGTCATTTCGTAATGTTCTCGAAACATCACATAGTTACGTATAAATCAAAGGAAATTACCTAATAAAGTAATTTACGTGCACAGCCATTTTTAATACTAGCTAACGTCTTTCTTATACAAATTATGGCTTCCAGAAATTTACCTCCTCAAAGGAGAGAATTCGTCGTCAGAGGAGATGGAAATTGTTTTTACCAAGCAATTGCCCTCTGGAATGATGAAATAAGTGATGAAATAACATGAAGAAATCCGCAGGTTAAGTTCTAGTTTAATAGAGAGAAATCCGAAGGTGTTTGAGCCGCTACTTTTCTCTTCGAACTCCGTGGAGGATCATGTCAAAAACAGCAAGATCACGGGAACTTGGGCTGAAACTGTGGACATCTTCAGCTGTGCATCACTTCTCGAGCGACCCATTTGCACCTTCTTATCGTCGCAGAAAACATGATACAACTTTGAACCGATTATGAAAACTGATTCGTTTTCGTCACTCATAAAAAAGAAGTGCAAGTGTCCAATCACTTTGATGTATCATGATAAGTATGCTCAGGCAAATCATTTTAATCTCCTTCTGCCTAGAGGTAACTGTTGTAGTGCTCCAGTGCCTGAGAATACAGCATCCTCTGTTTCAATAGATTTAGAAAGCGGTGGTAATTCATACGCCAAAGCTTTGAAACAAATGTCACAAACTCATCCTTCCTTCAAACCACATTTGATTAAATCTACAGAGTCCAAGCAACCCGGTCAAGATCTAACTTCTTTAAGTACAAAAACATTGTCTTCTAACTCTAAAACAACTGCGGAAAAGCCAACTCAATCTTCAAAAGCTACCACTGCCGAACAAACCTCTTGTGTGAAACAGCTAAATCCAGCTACATGTACTAAACCCTCTGCTTTCCAACAACCATCTTATTCTACTATGACCAGTTCCCAAATACTAACAGACAAAACTTCATGTACCACTACTAAGTAACCATCTTGTAAACAAGCCATTGCTACAATTACTGGTTCCAACTTTGATCAAATGGATGTAAAAAAAATTAAAGCATTTATTTCTGCCCGGGGTGTTCAAGTCTCCACTTACCGCAAAACTGAACTTATTCACCTAGCTAAAGCAATTGCTTTTATGGACCTTCCTACTGACCCTGAATTTGAAAATGAGTCCATTGATGAATGTTTGTCAAGACGCCTCACACTTCCAGTAGGACAAAAAATTTTGAACCCCTTCCAAATGGCATCATTGACCAATGATTTGTCTCAGCTCCCTCCATCTGGACTAATGGACATTTTTAATCATCAGATTATGAGCAAACTGTTTATGATAAAAGCAAGTTATCCACCTGGTTTGAAGAGTACAATTTATGTACAAATGGCCATGTTCAAAGCCTTGGAGTAAACACTACAGAGGACCTTGATGGCAGTACTTTTTTTGTGTTTGTAGCTGGAGTTATACTAACTCAGAAACAAAAAAAACTTGAGAGGGCGATAAACTTTACAGGCTCTGATTTGTTCTGGACTCAACTGAGTGTGTGTATTCTGCATTCTGTATGTGCAAGGGTGGAGCCGCTCAAAGATGCAGACATTTAGGAGCAACTTCGTTTGAACTTGATGATTTTCTTTCAAATCAAAGAAAGTCTGTCACCTCTATGTCTGCAAATTGGAACCCCAAGCCAACACCCACTCGCAAGCCTGCACCTGTGTCTGAAATGAAAGTTTCCAAAAGCTCTTTGATGAAAAAGAAAAGAAAAATAACACCATACGATGATTCCTGGATTGATTCCCTTGATCCTAGACCCATGAAAGGTAGAAAGGAAATAAATCATAAAGAAAATATTGATTTTACAAAGAAAATTTGAAAAATTGATCCTTGTTCCGGTATTCTTGATTTTTTATTGTTTTCCCCAAATTATGATGAAAATGAAAATTGTTCTTCTCATTTTGATAATAATATATCTCACCTGACCATATCATCCCAAGCTAAGAATTATGTCAAGACAAATTCTAATAAGCTATCAGAGGACAACCTTTTAAATTTAGCTGAAGAATTTCTAAAAGCCTTGACCTTTTCAGACAATGATAGCATGACTATAAACGAAGCAACCATGGGACAACACGAAAACAAAAGCTAGCATGAGATGAGACACCTTTTAGTTACTGGGAAAAAATAAAATCTCTTTATAACTGACGAAAAACTTTAGAAAAAGATCCTCATATTGATGTATCACTCACTGTTAAAAATTTCACAGAACAAAAAGAATTCAAAGAAAACCAAGTGTATCCTGAAGCCATAGAACATGGTATAAAGGAAGAAGAAAATGCAAAATTTTACTACACAAAAGTCAATGAAAAAAAGCACTGTTCATTTGATCTTGAGGGGCCAGGTCTCCTTATTAGTAGCAGTTCTTCTTGGGTAGGAGCAAATCTAGATGGTATTTGAAAATGTCAGTGTTGTGACCCTATGGTAGTAGAGATAAAATGTCCATTTAAAGGGGATGACCTTGACCCTAAAATTGCTTTCCTGCTACTAACTGTTGGTGGAAAAAAAGATGAAAATGGAAATGTTTTTCTGGACAAGAAATCATTTACATTATTTCCAAGTTCAGACTGGCATGGCAGTTGCAGGTTTTAAAAACTTGCGATTTTGTTACCTATAATAGTAAAGGGATATTTATTGTTACAATTACTTTTAATGATAAGTTTTGGGAAACTGTTGTAGCAGCAGTTTACAAGTTTAACTGTCAGCAAATAGTTCCTTCTTTCCTTATGGAAGCCTTACCTGATGACAATTTTCACACAAAAGAGTTATCCCATAGACAAGAAGATCAACAAATTCAGTAAATATAAGTTCTTGTTTCTACAGTGTGTTCCTTACTTTATGTTTCTTCCACATAAATTAGTTAATGCCGCACAAGCAAAAATAATTCTATCAACACTGGTTTTAACAAAAGTGGAATAACTCCTGAAAGAATTCTAAATTGCTTCAATCTCAAAATGTTTCTTTCAACGTGAGTTCTTAATGATGCCACACGACAGCTATGTGTTGTCCCTATTACTGATAGGCATGGTCCTCGACAGTAGGCTGGTGAGACAAGGCGGATTTTCTTAAATGTTAAGAGATCCCAAATCACAAAACCCTTGTCAGCCATGACTGCATCCCCCTCCTCAAGCAAGTCTAGCAATCCACTTTGCCTAACAATTTCTTTGTCAGTGATGGATCCTGTCCGTAATGGTGGAATGAAGGATACATCACCAGTTGGTGTTATTGCTACCAACAATTTGGCAGTGTTCCAGTGTTTGTAATTACTCCATGTGATCTTTTGGCTTGAAGGAACTTTTGGTTTTTGTATGAAAAGTTCAAGACAGTAAATTATAACTCTTACATTCTTAAATTTTTTTAACCTTTTTGGCAGACATTTTTGTAATTCTGATCTTGAAGGCCATGGAACTAGAAGGGGCAGCTCTTGAGAAAGAAATATTATCCATGTATTGTAAATTCTGGATACTTCAGAAAAATTAATGCCAAAAGTGTCAGCTAGGAATTTGGCATCAAAACCTTTTCTTGTTCTCATTAAGGTAAGAACAAGTAGTTCCCATCTTGTCAAGACTCCACCATTTTTTTCTCTGTTTTTGTGTCTCAGCTGCTCGTTTTTTTGATGACTTTTTAGTATTCTTACTAACCCTCCAGAGACGTATTTCAACGGCCTTTGGTTCTAAAACTTAAAAAACCAAATCAAGCCTAGACCTAGTTACACCTGTGAAACGATAACAGTTTTTAAAACAAGTTGCCTGGTCAGTTAAATATTTTCACTTCTCTTTCACTTGACTTAGACACTGTCTGTGTAGCTGATTCAACAAGAAAACTAGCTTCATGATCAGTATCTGTAGGGAATGCTGAGGCTACATAATCTAATTCAGTGTTTTCTTCTAATAAAGTCTCGTCCTCCACAAAGGGCTCATTCTCAACTGGAACTTCACTTTCGTCACTATTTCGCTTTCTCTTCCTTGAGCGACTCTCTTTGATCTGTGTAGATCGGATCTCTGGGGGAGGTCTTTTAGATTTACTCTCACAATCGTACCCTTTCATGACAACGTTGGTGTAAGACATTCCGAAGTTCTGTAACCTTGTGCAAAATGATTTGAACAGACCACGATTAATAGATCTAGCCCACGACAAGAAATCTTTCTTACTCTTGGGGGAGTAAAATCTCAATATTCCAAAGTGAGGAAGAGTAGTTTTCTTTGCTGGGTACCTTCGATCGTTGTTACAACCTCACACAGCACAGTGATCGCCGCGAAGCATATTTCCAATAATATTTGTGTTAACGAGCTTAGAAATGAGCCAGAAGTATACCGCATACATTAATTTACAAATGAAAAGCTTGAATGGGTCACTTACTCGCAATTATTTCTTAATTTCGAGATATTTCATGACCATTACGAGATGTCGCTTTCACAATAAACCTTGCTCAAGGAGAGGACTTTATCGGAAGATTCTAACACATATCTCATGATTATCTAAACAAAAACTTACACTTTTCACGTATCAACATTGCTTTCATCCTTTCCTGTTAAGACGGCTGCAGAAAAGCGCTGAATTCTCTCAAAAATAGTTTTTTTGGACGCAAAAAACAACTTTTGGCCATATATTTCTTTGTAGCAATTTGCGTTGTTTGCCCCGTGGCGATCCCAGAACCCTTTGCGCATAACAGAGGGATCTGATTACTGGCAATTCATTCATTTCGAGAACAATTCAGGGTTCCTGGGGCCCTTTGCTCGACCTATAAATCGGAGCACGCTGTTTGCCTTGTTTTCAGGCTCCGTGATAGATTTGATGTGATGTGAATTCCAAGATCCTTAACGTTAGATTACAAAGGGTTAACCAGGGAAATTTTTCTTTTAAACTCCCTAACAAGAAGAAGTTAGCCCTCATGTGGCCAAAATTTTAACTGTTAGCCGTAAAAGCCATCATCCCATTGAGACCCTCGTGAAGCTCGTGCGTTGAGAAATTTTTGCGTTAATGTTCCATGTCAGAAATGATTGACAAGACATGTTGGCGGTATCTTTGAATGGCAAATGTAAATTTGAACCCAAGCTTGTCCGTGATCTTTCACAGTTAATGACAACATCGACTCTTACGTTGTCTTTCAAGTAGTGCCTCATTTTAATAAATTCTCTGAACTGAGAATGTGACCGTAAGTACTAAAATAGTTTGTCTTTTTGTGTCCTTCATGATCGCATTAGAGAACACCATGTATCCGATCATTAGATCAGGACTGGCGAAGTTTGATGTTAGTTTACCCGAGGAACTCCAAGACTATGTCAGTTACTTATTAGATGAGTCAGCTAAACTTCACTTACGCAAGCAAGGTACTTAACATTGTTAAAATAAGCTTGTATTGGCTTTGAAACATATGTCCAGTTATCCATATTCGGTCGTAAGATTATTGAGAAATACTGGGTTTGTGTAATAGTCAAGAGATTTTTTTAAACCCAGATTTGTGATCTTGTGTTAGGTTATTTTCATTCTCAGTAGACCTGGTATCTTTATATAATCATCAAATGACCTGCGCGGTCTAATGCCCGTTCTTATTAAGAAAAAAGAAATTACAAATAAACCCCTTTATGAAGGCCGTGCGCGGTTGCGCTGGCAGGGGCATTTAAAGCTGCAGGGCCAAGCGTGCGTTCATGCGAGAAGAAAGTAGAATGAGAACAGTGGCGTTCATGGAATAAAAATCTGATTGACTGAGTAAGATCAGGTCGGACCAACATGACCCTTCTACTCAGTCCATAAGTGCATAGAATTCTGATGCTAAGGCTGATCGCTTATGTGGTGTAACCTAAGTACTTTATGATCGTATTACCAAGAAAAAGACGTCTCTTTCAATTTATCAACACGAATACTTCGTTGTTATATTTGCAAAGTGAAAACAATTTTTTTTCTCTTGTGTTCTTGAAAATGTTCTGAAACTTTAAAACCACATTGGGAAAAAAAAAAAACAACAACAACAACAACTTCTCTCGCGGGCATTTTCGACTCCAAGAGTTTTAGATTATTAGCGAGGGAAAAGATAATGTTGGAATAAAACTTTATGACAACGATTTACAACTTCGCAAAGGATTTGCTGACATTTTAAGACTTCTTGGAAAAGAAAAAGAAAATAGGCTTAGTTTAATGTTTTTGGTATCGCACGACATTTTATTGTTTATACTGTCCGTCTCCTCTTTTTCCCAACTGGTTTCCTTTGACTTGGGATGATTCAACAATAAGTCGAACACGGAGACTCGAAATTATTTTTGTGTCCAATTTTCCTAGGTGTTTTCTGTGCTTTGTCAGTTTTTAGACTAAAACAATGTAAAGGTAGTTTTTTTTTCGCGGTAATGTTTTCAAGTAAAAATTAATATTTCTTTTGTTTTAATCCTTTAGTACTCCAACCACCTCGTGCCTTAGAGGAACTACGGGTAGCAATGGATAAAGACGAATTGAAAACATTCCTTACTATTCACATCAGAGAAGGTGCATGGCAGGTGGTGCTGCTGTTTACGGATGAGCTCTCTATACATGAACCACCATGGGGCAGCCATCATGAAATTTATAATAAGGACGAGGACGAGGAGGTGTTTATTGAAGTGATATACAGTTCGACGTCAGGCATATTGAAGGCGTGGCCAACAGAGTTCGACCCTGGTTTGGTAACACTGTGTAAAGCGATCACCAACAGGGACTGGAAAGTAACCAGATTAATTCTCGCTTACAGTCGGATATCTGATGAAGGTTTGAAGAACTTAAGTACAGCGCTTACTCAGGGTGAACTTTACAGCTTGACACTGTATGACATTGGTTTACAAAGTCAAGGATTAGAACACCTGTGTACCGCGCTAACCAGCGTAAACTGCAGATTAACAAATTTAGACGTCAGTTACAATGATTTGGGAGAAGTAGGAATAATGCAATTGTGTAACGCGCTAGCCAGCGTTAACTGCAGATTAACAAGCTTAAACGTCAGTTGCAATAAGTGGGGAGACAATGGAGGAATGCACTTGTGTAGCGCGCTAACCAGCGTTAATTGCAGATTAACAAGTTTAAACGTCAATGAAAATCAGTTGGGAGACAACGGACTAAAACACTTGTGTGATGCACTGACCAGCACTAACTGTGCTTTAACCAAATTAAAAGTCGGTTTTAATAGACTAGGAGATGGAGGAATCAAAGAATTCTCTGAAGTCTTAACCAACGGATTCTGTACATTAACAAGTTTAGACATAAGCAGCAATGGATTTGGAGATGAGGGAATCAAGCACCTGTGTAAGGCCTTGACTGATACCAACTGCAAACTACAGAGCTTAAACCTCCAGGGAAATCGGTATGTAACAGATGATGGAAAAAAATGTTTGTCTCAAATGTTAACTGGTACTGCCTGGAAAGATAAAGGAGCTCTACGACTTTTCCGTTCAACTAAAAAGTAGACCAAGGAACAGGTCAGTGGCACAAAGCCCTGACAGGTTCCTCCTGTTACGTTTCGCTTGTCATGAAATAAATTCCATTTTTATGAATGACAACTTGAAGATTATTGTTCAAGTTGATTAATTAGATAGCTGACCTGCTAGTCACTATCACTTGTTGAACGGAGTAGTAAAATTGATCAGCAGTGAGGCAGTCGAAACATCGCGATCGAGAATTGAGAAATGACTCACTATCATGACACAAACGATTATTCAACGTTCATTATTCGTAGACGAATTTCTCTGTGTTAAAAAATAGACTATAAATGCAACTGCAATTTCGTATAACGGGTCTGTTGGCAATAATGTTGTTACTTTTGTGACAACAAATTTTAAACTACAGACAATAGGTTATACTGGTGATGTAGCTGCAATAAGATGCCAAAAATATTGAATTAAGAGAGATGATAAGTTTTGAGCTCGGTAAAGAAATAGAGAAAGATATTTTCTTCGTCTTGTCACGAACGAGGGACATAGGAAAAATTTTGAGTCCCCATGAGGAATCTTACCTCAGACCTTCGGATTCCGCACTCTGATGCTCTACCACTGAGCCACAGAGACTCCACAATGCGTGAGGTCTACTACGAAGTTCATATAAGACGCGTCCTGCATACTGCGAGGTTCTGCAACGTCGATAGCGTAATGTTTGTAGATAGAAATAGGAGAGATGGTAAGTTTTGAGCTCGGTAAAGAAATAGAAAAAGATGTTTTTTTCGTCTGGTCACGAGCGTGAGATAAAGAATAGAATCTGAGTCCCCATGAGGAACGGAACCTCAGACCTTCGGATTCGGCGCTCCGATGCTCTACCACTGAGCCACAGAGACTCCACGGTCTTTACCGAGCTCAAAACTAACCATCTCTCTTATTTCTATCTACAAACATTACCCTATCAATATTGCTGATCCTAGCAGTATACAGAATGCATGTCATATCAACTTCGTAATAGATCTCGCTTACCGTGGAGTCTCTGTGGCTCAGAGGTAAAGCATCGAACCGCGGAATCCAAAGGTCAGAGGTTCGATTCCTCGTGGGGACTCAGAATTTTTTCTTCGTCCCACGCCCGTGACAAGACGAAAAAAAACATCTTTCTCGATATTGAATTATTTTTTTATAACCTAAGTAATGAATATCGTTGTCTTCTAAGAGAAAACTTTTAAAAGGTCTACATGAACTTGTGACGTACAAATAAAGTAATAACATATTTTCTCAATTTTCATAGGCTTTTAATTTTTAGTTGGTAGACTCCAAGAGTATAATGTTTAGCTTAATCGCAGGGTCGTAACGAGGTATATTTTTTCGTCGCTGATCCCGTATTTTTACGCAAATTTTTAATCCCTGATCCCAAAAGTGATGAAAATTTTGATCCCTGATCCCACAAAATTTTGACGCCTGATCCTTGAGCCCATGGAAAACACGCTGATCCCGATCCCGAGGGCTTTGATCCCTGATCCCATATACCTCGTTACGACCCTGTAATCGAAATACACTTGGACAATAAGGAATGTTTTGTTCTGCCTTGTCCGTTTTCGAAGCCAAATGTAGGCGTTGTACAACCAATTGTACACTCGTTCAAATGAGTTTATTTGGACTTTACCTAGTAAGTCATTTGTGCAAAGCTTGTACTCTAACTCGTAATTTTTTTTCATTCTAGCTGATGATTTTATGGAGTGCAGATTTATGTATTACTCTAAAATTACATATTAATGATAGGAAATTGTTTTACGGCTTACGTAGTCCTTATAATGTACAATCTCTTTTTAAATTTACTGTAATAGTTCAGAATGTAATGTAATCTAATTGATAATGTGCAAGTTATTGTTCTAAAATTCTCAACTCTCGGTAGAAATCATATTTTAATATATATTTGATGTTTTTTAAAGGACCACACTAAACTGCGAAGTATATTAACCAAGGACATTGAATATGTGCAAGGACTGCAGTTGAATTTAATAAATGTTGTTATAATTTTTCGATCCTGGCTTTTACTGAATCTAGCTGGCAACAGAGCCTTAGTGAAGGAAACACGAGCAAGAACACACATATCTGTTTTATCGTGGGAAAGAGTCAAGTAAAGTTTTGGTAGGCAGGAACGCTCTTCCATAAAACCAACTGCCTGGACTTAGCCTTGAACTTCCTTTTAATCTTCTTGCAAATTTACTGACAACAGAAGCTAGGGAAACAAGTCTGTAGCTCTCCACTCTGATTTTGGCACCTTTCACATAAAGCGGAATAACTCTGAGCTGTGTCAAAAACAAATGAACCAATAAGCAGCTATATTCCCGGCCTTCGGAATTATGCCAATTTTGAATAAATTATTAAACAAAGTGCGTAGGGGCGAGGATAGTAAGTTACTACAACATTTTAAGATTCTTGGATGAATGTTGTCAGGGCTGCAGCTTTTATAGGCATTTAATTCCAACAGGAGATTTTTAACTTCATTGTGTTTGATACCTGCGCAAAACTCTTTGTCCTATCAATTTTCTGTACCAAATTAGAGTATTTCAAAGTTGTTTGTTAAATTTGCCATAGTCTTCCTTTGCAATCTTAATACTATCTAACTAGTCTGACTAGTCTAACTCCCAGGGTCTTTTGTTCACCTGACATATTAATTAATAGAGAAAAGCAAAAAGCAACAATTCTGATACATACTTGAGCATGTCAACATCATCAATTCATCAAATCCCAAAGTTGAGAGAAGAATTGATTCAGCTACAAAAACCGTTGGCGCATTACATAAACAAATCTGGTCTCATCAAGAGATCAGAATAGCTTCTAAGATCAAATTCGATATGTTACTCTTGTTCTCCCATCTCTGCTTCATTTAACAAAAACAATGGCATGGTACCGGAGGCATCTCAGAAAACACCAGAATAAAAGTTTGGTACAAGCAGAATCTCATACCACAGCATACGTCAAATAGTTGCATTACATTAAGTGAAGTAGGGAGGATAGAAACTCTGCTGAAAAGATTTGCTGACGCGTCACACGGAGAATACAGGCATGAATGACCGCATTAACAATATTTGAGTAGTATGAAAAGGGTTCTTCATTTATTGACACAAATATTCACAATAATGTGATGGCATGAACTTACCAATTGCAGCTTTCGCACTTCCAGCATAAATTGAGACAAAAATTAATTTAAAATGCTTCCTCACATGAGTACTTATAATTACAATCCTTTCATTTCCCAAATTGACCAAAAAGGAATTTCTCCTTACAAGATTGATACTTTTTCATGCAAAAAGATAGTGGGACGGAAGGAAAATATCTACTGGGCGATATACTGTTGATTTAACGCCAAGTCCTCAGTGCTAAATAGAAGTAAGGAATTGTAGACCATGAGGAAAATTGCATGATACTCAGACCTGAGTAATGGAAATTGGATTGCATACTTGATCTCTTCATTATATTTCACTATGTTAGTTATATTATTTAGGAGACCCCTATTCAGGGAACACAAACTTTGGTCTCAGAAAAATGTTCTATCATATCTTTGTATCCTTTACCTCTATGGAAGGGACACTAATCACAATGACAGCAGCTTTCACAATATGACCTTTCTAACACATGGTTTGATGATATAAATTTTTTTGCCAAAGGAAGGATTTAGGGGGATTAATTATGGACAAACCCTAAACTTTACTTAGGGGACACTTGCCCTGGTCCCAGGGTGTCCCCTGGATTGCATACTTGATCTCTTCGTTATATTTTCATTGTTTAGATTATTTGGGAGACCCCTATTCAGGGAACACAAACTTGGTCTCAGGAAAATGTTCAATCATATCTTTGTATCCATTACCTCTATGGAAGGGACTCCTCTATTCAGGGGATCAGAACACTTTTTTGGGTTCCGAAGCCTGGTTGTAATGTCCATTTTGACCACTCAAAATGTGACTGACCCCAAAGGTTAAGTATACCCTAACCACAATGACGACAGCTTTCACAATATGACCTTTCTAATATGGCACATGGTTTGATGACTTAGACTTGATGACAATTCTTGATGAGAATTCAGACAATGCTTTTTTTGGGGGGTTAATCATTGACAAACCTTAAACTTTATTTAGGGAACACTTGCCCCGGTCCCAGGGTGTCCCCTGAATGGAGAATACTCAGATGTTGTGTTGAAGTAAGGCTGTGATATTGATAATGTTACTACTGTCATTGTTCTAAAAAAATAGTAATTAAAGGAACCATAAATTTTGTTGGTGACAGTGCAAATAAAAAAGAAATATCAATTTATGTGGTGAATATTCTACCTCATTAAAAATTTTTAGTGAAGCATGTTGCCCTGGGATTTCTTATCTCCCAATGCAAGCCACAATCATTATTGTTACTGAGAACCAATTTAATAAGATCCTATCAAGTCAGTTCTGCACCTGCCAACCACTTTCAAATTTGCTCATACAAGTAACCCTCAAAATCAAAAACTAATAACCATAATTGTTTTTTGGAATTTAATTTTTGTTTCCTGACACCTCATTGGGATTTTTTGTGACACACAAAAATATATTGAATTAAATTAACCTTTTATGGATGTTCCTTGAAAGGTTTCCCAAAATATATTTAAAATTGTATAAAGATATATAATAATATTAATAATAATAATAAAAATTAATATAGTAATTATTTATAACTAAACAAGCTCTAAAGGTTCATGCTAATATACTGTGTGGAGGTATTTCCTCATGGCAATCCTAAAAGATTTCAAGGAGGTACAATTCTCAGAGTCATTGTCCAAACTGTTCCATAAGCTAGTTGCTCTAAAGGTAAAAGTACTTTGGCCTGAGGCAGTTTTACAAATTGGTATCTGAAGTGAGTCCCTTTGTGCGTGTAATGAGCATGAATACGAGAGCACTCAATGAACTTATCACTCTGGTATTGTGGAGTGAGGTCATTCCGACATTTGTATGTCGTTACCGTGTCCTTATACAATAGTAGTTGCTTTACAGGTAGCCAGTTCAATTGGTGAAGCAAAGGAGTTACATGGTCAAATTTCTTAGAGTTCGTAATCTATCTTGCTGGCAAAGTTTTGGACTGACTGTAGGTTACTGATATTTCCAGCTGATGTGTTTGACCACACAGTGGAACAACATAACATTTTACTAAAGACTGATGCTATTAGGTAATTTTAAAGTTTCTTTGTTAAAGTTCTTCTTTACCCAATTTATCTGATATAGTTTAGAAAAGCAGGACGAGACCACACTTGTGATGTGGTGATCGTAAGTTAAGTGGGGGCCCAGAATGACTACAGGTCCTTGGCTGAAGTAGCTGGTTGTAGTATCCAACCAATGAAGGACACTTAGGGAACTCCTGGTATCCTACTCATCCACTGCCTAGTTCCGATATAGAGGAGCTTGGTCTTGCTTGGATTTATCGGTAAGTTGTTTGCATGGCACCATCAGACCACATTGAGCAGGTCTTGTTCAAACTTCTCAATAGCCGAATCAACTTCTGCCGGTGGGAATGACAGTAATACTTGGAAGTTGTCCACATATGACTCCAGGCTGCAAGTACAAGAGTATATAAGAGTCTATTCTTTACGAATTATCCAGGTTATTTAAAAGATATGTTCACGGTACAGTCTTCATCTTACAATTTGCGCGGAAATCATATCATGTCCCTTCCCAACCCAAAAACAACAACGGTCTGCACTCTTTTTCATGCTTAGCTTGCAAAATATTTTGGAACTCTCGACCCCCAAACACTTACAGAACATTAAATTTTCTAGAATTCAAGCAGGAGATCCTCAGATATGAAGCTCTTCCACAGTAGGTCTACAAGTTATGTTTACCTCTTAGTTTTCTCTCTTAGCTTTTAGTTGTATATAGTTTATAAATAATATTGAAATTGTAAGATAGCATGTTTTTATTTCATTTTAGCTTTTTTTTTTCTCGAAGATATTAGCTCTACAGCTACACTGAATTTCGAGCTTAAATAAAGTATATGTATGTATGTATGTACTAGAAGCTGAGGGCAGATCATTGAGGTAGATGCAGAAAAGCAATGGTGAAATGATTGTGCCTTGTGGGACTCCATGTGTTATTGGCAGGGGGTCCGAAAGAGTGGAATCAATTTGAAAAAATTGAGAGCGCCCTGATAGATAGCTCTTGAACCAATTAACAGTTGAAGGTGATACTCCTACTTTGGAGGGTTTAAGAAGCAGCTTTTGATGTTGAATGCTATCAAAAGCTTTTGAGAGGTCAAATAGGATGATATATGAATATTTGTGGTGTTTACATGCAATTTTCTGAGTTTCACAGAAATATCACAGTTAATTAACTCTATCAATTTCTTGCTTACATTAACAAACACTGGCTGGCTGCAGCCATCAAAGTTACCTGTTTTTTTAATTCATTCACCAAAATGGGTAAAAAATTATCCACATCCAAACTGAGTAAAATAAAAAAATCCCTGCTGATTGGTTCAAGCTTAATTAATTAGTGTTATTTCAAATTCTACTGTGTTTCTAATGAGTAAAATTGCATATTCATCAATTAAGGATATAAACACAGCTAGTATCTAATACTTGAGGTAAAATTATAATTCTAGGTAAAAGATGTTGCCTTCAGTTAATTAAAAAAAACCAATCCCACATTAAAACATTTGTTAGACACACAGCTTTGCTAACACAGAAGGTTCGAAAAGCATCAATGTCAAAAACTACAATATTATGACAAAAAAATTGTGAATAATAAACTGTTACAGAATTTTAATGACAAAATACTCAATGTCTACCTCTGCAGAGGATAGTCTTCAGCAAACTGACCGGATGGTGTCTAGACAATGCAAGTGGAATTCATTGTCAGAGGCAAATGATCAGAGTATAACTTCCACTTGGGTTGTGAAAAAAAAGTATCCGATTCATTTACTTCCACAGACAACAGTCCTCTACTGAAGATTGAACAAGAGGTCAACAAACAAAAACAGCTTTTACTAAACAATTAAACACCACAACAGACAGAGGCTTGTTTTGGGACCAGACAGTATATTTAATGTATATATCCTAGTAACGTAAATAACACACCAGACTATAACATATTACAAACAAAATATTACAAACACGGATTAAATAAAGAAACAAACAAAATTGTCAATGGTCTGGGTGGAATGGAAAATACAACTTTCTTAGAAGCTACAAATAACTTTTGTTGCTTGCTTGCTTGCTTGATTACAAATAACACATGCACAGATACCTAAGGGATTATATACTAAAGTAATTTTGCAATTGAAATGTGTTAGGCTACATGAACCATCATGTAGCCACTTATTCCAGTTTCTGGAGCAGAGAGCAAAAAGCAGCATTGGTACATTGATTGGACAGGATTTTAGTCTAAAACAAATCAGTTTTAACTGAGAAAGGGTGGCCCAGAATGGGAAACATTCATTCAGTTTAACACTCTCAGTCATGAAATTTGGAACAAGCACAGAATCAGAATGCTGTACATTTTTGAATCCACAAACTGGAGTCAAATGTTTTTTATCAGGCCCTACCAATCACTCAATAAGTACAACATACTAACTTGCTCTCTTCCAGACATTTCATATGATGCACTATGAAAAACCACATCAATCTGATGACTGGTAAATATCTTTCTAACATCTTCTTTACTTGTTCTATCCCCCTAAACATACATATGAATCTTACGACATAAAATAAGAGTTAAAGTTATCATTATATTAAAAAAAATTAACTTGAATCCAGGATATCGCATTATCCTTCGCACGAAAAGTGGAAATTATGTAAGAATTCTAGAATGTCGGGTGTCCAATTTTAAGAAAACACTTCCCTCTACCATGTATTTTCCCCATAGTAAAATCTAATATTTTCGTCTGTGCGTAGAACAAAGGAAAGATCCGAATGGAGTTGTTTTGGTAAAATAATCCAGGGAAAATTATATAATTTCCCGGTTAAGTCTACCCGTAAACACTCCATTTGCTCGTATGCAACCACAGGCGGCCCAAGCTCACGTCTCCAGAAAAAGCCAACGATGAATTCATGAAAGCGTCACGCGTTGTGTGACTCGGTGTTAAGTTACGGGAGGAACCGTTGAAATTTTGAACACGTTATAAAGAATAGTATGGGGAACGAAATATGGTCGATTTACAACGATAAATATTTCGAAATATGAATATTTTACACGTAAAATCAATAAAACTTACTCATGCCCTGTGTATCCGTCGTAATTTCTGGCGATTTCTGCCGTTTTAAGCTTGCTTTACCATCACTGTTATCCACGTCAAAAGACTTCGTACCTTACGTTACAGGCTACAAAACAAACAGGGTCGTGTAATAGTCACATCTTATAACCGGAACAGAGAGAGGGTCTTTCTTGCTCTCAATGCTGTCACGTGATAGTAAATGAACCAATCAAAATAATTCATTAAACCGAACTGATAATCGACGTGAAATACTGCTAATACTAAAATGTTTAGCGAGTTGTTTCACCAGTTTATTTTTCTATAAGTTATAGCTTCAGCTCCTATGAAGTGATTTCAGATCATCAGCGAACTGTAGCTCCAGAGTGTCACTGAAGGGAGTAGATACAGGACCTTCACTTCAACAACACATCAACAAAGACTTGGTAAGCCAACTCATGTTATGTTTTGATGCATGATGGCTAGAATCCTAACTGAAATGAAAAATTTTGGTAAATACCTGAAAGCAACTCATCACGTCTATTTTCAAACGTCTTTTCTAAGACGAGCAATGAACTGAATCATAATCACAAATCGTGTGACACTGTCTTGCTCTTTAAGGCTAAGGTCTTCCCGGATGTCCCTCGCAATTTGTTTTCGAGACATTTCACTTGATGTTTTGTTCTTCTTAAACATCTCTGCCCAGTAACCTGTTATCTTTTCTATTTAGACATCTGGCGCAATATTTTCCTTTCCATAGGGCTGTGGTTGTCTTTCCTTAGTTAATTAAATTACAAACATTTATCAAAGATTAATTGGCAAGGCTCTTGTTGGAGAGGCTATGAAAGAAAATTTCTAATAGTTTTTGTATGTTGGGTGTTTTTAAAAATAGTTTGAGGTATGTTTATGGTTTAAAATGTTTTTCCTCTTGTAAATCTGATTTTAGATGCTTTATCCTCTGAATTCCACTCCACAAGTTCAAGCAGTGAAAGTCCACAAAAAAAAGAACAATGGGAAAAAAGTGAACAGAAGACAAAGATTATGGAGGCAGTGAAATTGGAAGGTAAAAAGTAAATTAAAAACTTGTATTAATTTATTATGGAAAGCTTTTGTGAACAGTAATAACAATTATGTGATAATAATGGGGCATCAATAAATTAATATAATTGTACACATTTCTACTTATTTCGACAAAACATCTAATCTCTCTCCGCATTTTTACCCGTAGGTACTTCACCTCTCACTGTAGTATCTACCACTGGTCATGGAAAAGAACTAGAAGAACCATGGTGAGGGAAAGGAGAAAAAAGTGAACAGAAGACAAAGATTATGGAGACAGTGAAATTGGAAGGTGAAAAGGAAATTAAAAAAACTTGTATTAATTTAATTAAGTTAATATGGAAAGCTGTTGTGAACAGTGATAAAAATTATGTGACACACGTTCGAAGAATTAGCTCAATGCAATGATGTGGCATAAATAAATTAATCTAATTGTACACAGTTCCACTAATGAGAATAAAACATTTGAAGAGAGGCTGCATTTTTACCCTCAGGTACTTCACCTCTCACTGTAGTATCCACCACTGGTCATGGAAAAGAACTAGAAGAACCTTGGGGAAGGAAAGGTGAACTTATTTTTAAAGTTAATGTAATTGAAACATGGTGCTCAGCTATTAATCCAAGTGCAAAGTTGTATTTTATTGAAAGTTTTTGACTGTTTAGGGTTCTTTATGTTGGTTGAGTTTTTCCCTTTGTTATTGGGGGAAAAACCCACTTTTAGGTTGATTTAGTTGATATACTCTTTTAACTGATATCAAACCACCTTGAAATGAATAAAAAGATGTGGAGTTTACTACTTTCAGTTGTTTTTTGCTGACTCATTGAAGTCTAGCATGGGTTCCATTTTGGGTCCAGTTCCCCCATCATGGTCCCAAAATAGGAAAACAACATAGCAAATCACTGACTTGTTGTTTTGATGCAAATGATATTGAAGAAGTGGAACAATTCATAGATGTGTAAATTGTCCAAAAAAAGTTGTAGGAGTGAAGCTAAGAAACTTCAAGAAAAAAAAGGAGAAATGAATACAAGAACCTGAATGCGGTTTTTAGTCATCTTTTGAAATCGAAATGAATAAAACATAATACACATGTAGACTGAATACTTTTTCAACAGTTTTCTTTTTTCGGTTGTAAAGCATCTTTGTTCAAATACAAGCAATCTACTTTTACTTTTGAAAAAGTAAATTCAAACATTTTCAACACTAGGTAATCATCACCGTGATGATTAAATATTTTTAGCCATGTAAATAGCTCAATGGCATTAAATGTTTTGATATTTTTTTTCCAGTAAATACTTTTAAGAGAAATGATTCCTTATCTGAGATATTAACACAGTAAATGGTTTGAACCCAGGGGTAACATGTAATAGTGTAGTTTGATTGTCCAGGTGAGTGTAGTCCTAAGAAGGACTGTTGTCAGTAATGGTGACTGACGTTTTGACAACTTGAGCAGAAGTCATCATCAGAGTCAAGTGAAAGGTTGTTGTCAGTCGAATGTACTTAGTCCAGTTTTTGTTTGAGGAAAGGCGATATCAACAATCACATCGCTGAACATCACCAACTTATGAACCACACTATTGACCGGGACTCTGTGCAATGCCTAAACTACAGCACCAACTACTTTCAACGACTGGGTGGAAACAAACAAACATAAGTAAACTCTTTCGTCCGATCACTTAATCAGATGTGCTCTACTTTGCGTAATGTCCACCTTCACTAACAGATCCAAACCAACCAATCACGACTGACCTACACCACTTGAGTTGTACAGCCAATAACATCATGGCAAAACTGACCAATCAGTTTACACAAACCGGACTAAGTACATTCGACTGACAACAACCTTTCACTTGACTCTGATGATGACTTGCGCTCAGGTTGTCGAAACGTCAGTTCACCATTACCAACAACAGTCCTTCTCAGGACTGCACTCACCTGGACAATCAAACTATACTATTACATGAGACATTAACCTTTTTCTGTCTTTACTTTCATCCATAAATACTGTTAAATGTTCTCAGCTATTATTCAGCAACTTAGTTTTGGTTAGGAACATATTTTCAATTCAGGTTTGCCTCTAAATCCATAATTTCAGTAAAAGGTAGCATTAGATTAACTGTGGCATGTGATATTGAAGAATTACTTAAAGATAGCTCCCTTGACCTCTACACATGTTATTATGCTTTAAATTTTTATATCAGGTGAGGCACTAAGTGCTAAATATATTTCTGTGTACCTTTGCTCTCAGGAAGTTTTCCTGTCCTTAAATTTTCGACATATTATCTTGAGGTATTACCAGCTGAACTAAGTGATCAGCTTCAGAGGCTCAGAATGGAAGGTGAATATAAAATGTTTATTGATTCATTATCAGAGAGAAATAAATACAAGCTTGCTATTAAAGGCTTTCACCCCTGTATCAAAATATCATTTTTCAAGGGAAATTATTCCTTATTTAAAAGAACCTGTAGTATGATTTTATTACTATTGATGAATACTTCCACTCTTTATTCAATTCATTTATTTTCAAGGGAAACTATTCCCAAGTAAAGATGATCCCTCTTCCTTTATACTTTTGGCTATTATGTAAAGTGTTAGCTTTTATATGAAATTTTTCTTAATTTAGTTTTTGCTAATTCTGTGCTGTGGTGAAAGGGAGTATTAAGTTAGCTGTGGCTTATTATGATGAGACAATTTTTCTAAATGGTTGATTTCAACTATGACCATAGGAGATCAATCAGAAAACTGACAATATAACTGTGCTATCACATGACCCCAACACAATGTACAGTGCTAGTTAAATGCCTGTTTTTAATCATTTATGTGAAGTAAGGCACTGAATGCTAAATACAGTGTATCCTTCTGTTTACCTTTCCTTTCAGATACTTTTTTCTACCCTGCACTCTTAACTGCTGAACTTGAAGAAAAACTAAAAGAACTACTCACAGAACTTGAGCGACAAAAAGATAAAGGTGAGTAAAACATGTGTATTGGCTCCGTTGAACAGGGCAAAACAAATATGGAAAGTGATGCAAGGAAATGGTTGCACTAGTATTTTAGGCTTGTTTTTCTAAGTAACAAGCAGAAAGGTGTTAGTTTGTCATATAGGACTCCTAATTATATTATCTTCCCTCAAATATCTAAGTTCTGCATGCAACTTGCGAAACATCTCCACCACTCATTACATGTTAAAACATGGAATGAACTAACCCCTCCTCTTATATAATGCTATCAACCAAGAATGCTGTTAAATGCTTTAAACCATTTTGCTACCTTCTCTCAGGTAGTTTACCTCCCACTATTTCCAGCATTGAAGTAGAAGTAGACGAACTACTCAAGAAATTTCAGAAATGGCGGATCGAAGGTGAATAAATAATGCACATTTAGAGAGAAAATAATTGTAGTAGAATGCTGTTAAAATATTTCCAGTTCCTTGTAGAATTACATTACCGCTCGTGTATACATTAACCAAAAAACGCGAATAAAACGCGCCAAAAATCGCATGCAAATGCAATTTAAAAAAATGTGCGCGTCAAAAAATTTGCACATGCGCGCATAAGCTCGATACGTCTGCCCGTTAGTATATATGAGGTAATCCTTTTGTTTTTCTATTGTTGGCGGTTTAACGTTTTAAAGAATAGGCTAAATAGAAAAACGAATAGAAGAAAATAGAAAATAGAAATAATAGAATAGAAAAACAAAATGATTACCTCATATATTCTAAAGAGGTAGACGTATCAAGCTTATGCGCGCGCGTGCGATTTTTTGACGTGCACATTTTTTTAAATTCGCAATTGCATGCTTTTTTTGGCTACAATGTAACAGGACTAAAATACTACACTGCTACCAACGACAAGAAAACTTGTTCGTTTCAATCACCGTTCTAACCGACCTTCCCGATATGCTGTTACAAACTACTGCGACTTCGTAATAGGAATATATGAATGATTTATCATTTTCCAACGGAATTCTTTAATCAAAATTTGTCACTTCGTATAAAAAAAACATCCGTCACAACGGCCTTTAGAATTCGTTCTCGGTGTATTGTAATTCGGTAGAATCAGCTAAAGCGTCCGTTTGTAACTAGTTGTCGCATTCTTAATGCAAACCCACGCGTGAACGTTTAGTTCTTAGCTTTATCATCGGTGACCATGCTATTCTCGAAAACTGGTTTATTCATCGCGCCTTTTATACAAAAACTTATAAGTTCTACTAGCTCATTTTAATGGTGTTGTGTTACAGTATGGTTACCTGTCACGACTACGCCTTGTTCTTATCCATATGCATATTTTTATTGGAAACCGGATTTACTTCTTGTTTTAAAATTTGTAAAATCATCGAGCGACGTTCACCAAATTGCTCATAAAAGGGAAGGGAAAAATTAAATGCAGGATACATTTAGTTCAAGTTTGTATAAGACTCGCAGACGCGTGCAATTGGACAAAACATCAATACGGCGATACTTATGTCCGTCAACACGTCAACAATCCAGGACTTTTGGAAAATTGGTGGCTCCTAAAGGAGCCGTTTTTTCATTAAAGGAAGCTGTTACTAGGCTCTTCCTTCGCGTTGGACTGCAGTAGAAGTAACTTTTCGGAGGTGGCTAATGTATTTACAGCACTCAGCAGCAGTCCCAGAGTCCCTGAACCGACGGATGCCCGCGAAAAGTTCGTCCTTGTTAGTTGGCTTGACAACGCGACGCAAGCGAATGTTTTCAGTTCGTGTCAGGGGAGCTTTAAAGGATTCATGTCCGGGCTTTCAGTAGGAGTAGGCTAGTATTTTATGTTATTATCTTCGAATCTTCGTCTTTGACATTGCGATTTACTATAACTTGACCTTTCATTGTAGTAATATAGTGCGCTCCGCAACCAAACAAATCATCCCGTGCGATGCGAAATGAAACTGTTTACATTTCTGTGCGTAAACGCTCAAGCGAGCGCCGATTGCTATGAATAAAATTACGTGAGTTTTCCGTTGTCGACTCGTCGCATTTTCAAACTTAAAAGTTCTTTGTTTTACACAACGATGAAATACAAAGGAAATCTATAGCACTGAATAACAAAGGCACATGGGTCGCGCATTTTTTCGACCGTGCGCGCAATACAATCGTATATGCGCGTCTGACTACCCTGAGTCTGAGCGTACGTAATTCGTCTGCGCAGTTAACATATACGCAAGCAGTACTGTAAAATTTTTTCCAGGGAACTCCTGCATATGCAGCCTTCTACTGCAGTAATTATTGACCATTGCTATGCTCATTGGAAACCTTATACATCAGTTATGTTCCTCCATTGGCACCCAGCACTTAGGTGGAGACTGTTTTCACGAATGGTAAATCCTGGCAACCCAGGCATCAGCCGTCATGTAGTAAGAAGAAAACCTCCCATTGCACTGGAAAATAAAAATTGTAGAAGAAAAGGAACAAAATACCAGGGAAAAGTGAATTTCCTCGTAGTGCATGTTAAAAGAATATCTGACTTCTTAGGATAAGCTCATTCTGGTCCTGGAAACTTTCAAATTTTGCTACATATACAAAATTACAGGTACTGTTTCATGTTATGCACAGTTGGCGTGGTGCGCGCGTGCAGTGGTTTAGATCTGCATCAGTGTCAAGTGCGCGGTATTGTAGTGGATACTACTAGGGCTTTTTATGAGATTGCCAAGGCGTTTTTAATTGTATCCATTTACGCCCTTCAGTTTGTTAAGGCACTGCAAACTTTATTGTCCGGGTCAAAGCTGTAACACAGTGTACACATGCAGTTTGTAACTTGGATTTTGTTACTTGAACGTTGAAAAGCCTTTGTGGAAGCTACCTTAGAGTTACAATAATCACATGAGCTACCTGACGTTATTAACTTTACCATATACTATCGCTGGCCATACCTGTGGGTAATATGAAGAGAATCCTGTGTTGGGATTGACTATCTAAGCTGCCCCCTTGGGATTGCCCGCTTAGATTCCACACAAGAAAAACACTGCGCCAAGGTGACTTACAAATCTGGGTGATGGAGGTGGAAGAAAAGGGACAGAAGACTGTCAAAGCAAAGACATCATGAATGACTCGCGTGGGTTTATTGTGCTACAAACACAGTTGGCTTTCTTTCCGTGCTCCTGAAATAAAGAAGTCATTCTTGATTCTTAATAAAGTGAAATCTTTTTGTGTTTTTATGGACCTCGAGCTCGTCTTGGTCCAATATTCAGCCATCTTGACCTCATGCTTGGTTAACAAAATACACACACACACACACACACACACGCACGCACACACACACATGTATATATATGTATGTAATTGCTTAGTCAGTAAACCTTAGTACATGTAGGAGGGTCTCAATGTAGTTAACCGTAAAATGGCAAAAAAAATAGCCGTTAGGCATAAAAATTGACAAATTTCAACTGTCAGTCGTAAAAATGGTCAACTGAAAAAATTTTTCTTTAATCTTTTGAACAGATTTTCGCAAGATTTTCATTGGAGGGGCTATGAAAGAAAAAATTTCTAGTTTTTACATGTTGGGTGTTTTTAAAAATAGTTTGAGGTATGTTATGGTTCAAAATGTTTGTCATCTTGTAAATCTGATTTTAGGTGCTCTGTCCTCTGAATTCCACTCCACAAGTTCAACCAATGAAAGTCCACTAACAAAAGAACAATGGGAAAAAAGTGAACAGCGAACAAAGATTATGGAGACAGCGAAATTGGAAGGTGAAAAGGAAATTTAAAAAAAACTTATATTAAGTTATATGGAAAGCTGTTGTGAACGATAATAACGGTTATGTTATAAGTACTTGAAGAATTATCTCAGTGCAATGATGTGGCATCAATTAATTAATATAATTGTACACAGTTCCAATTATGAGAACAAAACATCTGAAGAGAAGCTGTGAATGCTAATCTCTCTCTGCATTTTTACCCTTAGGTACTTCACCCCTCATTGTGATACCGACCACTTGTCATGGAAAAGAACTAGAAGAACCTTGGGGAAGGAAAGGTGAACAGGGTGCTCAGTTTGAATTATTTTTGAAGTTAATGTAATTGAAACATGTTGCTCGTTATGTTCAGCTTCTACCAGTAAGCCAAGTAAAAAGTTGTATTGTATTGTAAGTTATCAACTATTTTATGTTCTTCATGTTTGTTGAGTTTTTCCCTTTGTTATTGGGAAAAGTACCCGCTTTTAAGTGGATTTAGTTGATCTACCCTTAAAACTGATATCAAAGCACCTTGAAATGAATAAAAAGATGTGGGGCTTACTGCTTTCAGTTGTTTTCGCTGACGTGTTGAAGTCTAGCATGGGTTCCAGTTTGGGTTCAGTTCCACCTGACATACTCCAAGAAAAAAAAGAAAACAACATAGCAAATCGCTGACTTGTTGTTTTGATGCATTGACATTGAAGAAGTGGAAGAATTCATCCGTGCGTAAATTGGCCTAAAAAGTTGTAGGAGTGAAGCTATGAAACTTCAGGGAAAAAAAATGAGAAATGAAAAAAGAACGTGAATGCGGTTTTAGTCATCTTTTACAATAGAAATTAATGTTATTAATAGGCAAGAATGCTTCTGTCAGCAATTGTGATAAATGATAGTTGTCAATGCAAATTATTTGAAATGTGTTTCTGCCTCATTCTCTTCTCTAGTTAAAGATAGTGCTGAGTTTCCTTGCAATAAATTAAGGAAATGTATATATACATGTAGAGTGATTACTTTTTCAGTTGCTCTCAGTAGTTTTTTTTTTTCGGTTTTAAAGCTTCTGTTCTTAAATGTAGATAATCTACAGTGTACATGTACCTACTAGTATCTTTAAATGCAAGTTGGTATGCCTTTTCCCAACTATTAATTAGTAGAAATGGTAATATCTCTCTACATACCTTTGTTTTTAGGCATGTTGCCTCTTCCTGGATCTTTCACCTTTGATCTTGAAGAAAAACTAGAAAAGCTTTATATGAAACTTCTAACGATAAAAGGTGAAGTAAAACATGCTGTTAAATTAAATTTCATGGCAAATCTAAACCAAGAATGCTTTTAAATACATTTAGTTCTCATTCAAAATATTTTTTTGAAAGGAAATTTCACCCGATTTAGTTTTCCCTCACTCTGTGTTTTGCTAGAAGGGAATATTGAGATGGTAGAGGCTGAGGATGGTGAAACAGTATATAATGATAAACTAAGTTTTTTCGGTGTTGATCCTAAATTACGCCTTAAAAAACTGACAATGAGGTAATTTAGATAGATTTTGTACATCGTATACAATCAGTTAATCGCATGTTGGTTTGACCTGTTATCGTGTCGCTATTAAAAGTAACACCATGAGTTACACTTTGTACCTTACCCCTGAGGGTTGACTCCCATTGCTACGGACACCCTAGCGGGGAGATTTAGTTTCTGTAATAGCGGAGAGTCTGTAATAACGGGGTATGAGAGATAAAATAAAGTTTCCAACGTGGCCTCACAAACGGGAAAAAGATCAGGCCGCAAGCAGGAAATTCTCATGTTCACACCCAATTGAAGAATGGTTTCTTTATTTTCTTTTTTCATAATGTCGCTTTATAGTATGTTTGTCAGGATTTTGGATGAAGTATTAAGTGTCTGTTAATAGCGAGAGAAAGAACAAGAGAAATGTCGTGCTGTGGGGCTTGAAAGTGTCTACATTTCGATAAAAGGAAGAGTCCGTTTTAAAGGGAATTTATTTCGTTTCTTCATGCTTTTCCCTAGGGGCTGGCTCTTGTTTGCGGTGGCGAGGTGTCTGTAATAGTGAGGGGTACGCAGGGCGAGAGTCAACTTTAGATTAATCCAAATTTGGCATTGTTTCATTCTCTACTTTAGCTAAAGATGGTATTGAGTCGGCATGTGGTAAAAATACATAATGGTTGTTTTCAACGATGATCATGGAGTTACAATGAAGATCTAACACTGTTTTACTTCAACATGACTATAATTTGCTGTTTGCACAAGTATATCTGTTGTTATCTCTTCTGTGTAAAGTCAGACACTGAATTTTGAAAAGCTCTGTATACCTTTGCTCTCAGGTTCTTCATCTCTCCCCGTCGCTGATCTTGAGGAAAAGCTAGATCAAGTATTTGAGGAAATTCGGATGCTGAGAATGGAAGGTGAATAGAAAAATTCATATCTTGTCATTTTTAGGGAGAAACTGATACAAGAATGCTAATAACTGTCCATAAAGTTTGCTTAGGTTTAAAAAATAAGCTAAAATATTGAATAGGTAAAAACCAAACATTTTCAAAACCAGGTCATCATCAGGGTGATGATGACCTAGTGTTGAAAATGTTTGCTTTTTATATATTTTTTAATATTTTAGCCATGTAAATAGCTCAATGCTATGAAATGAATTCATATTTTTCCAGTAAACTCTTTAAGAGAAATTATTCCCTATCTGAGATATTAACGTTTTTCTGTCTTTACTTTCATCCAAGAATACTGCGAAATGCTTTCAGCTGTTATTCAGTAACTTAGTTTTGTTAAAGAAAATATTTTCAATTCAGTTTTGTCTCTTAATCCTCAACCTCAGTTAAAGGAAGTATCAAATTGGCTGTTGCATGTGATAATGAAATATTACTTACAGATAGGTTATTTCACAATGATATAATGGAAAACTTGCATTATTGTTCTTTCACTTGACCTCGATACATGTTATCATGCTTTAACTTTTTTATCAGGTGAGGTACTTAGTGCTAAATAAATTTTTGTGTACCTTTGCTCTCAGGTAATTTTTCTGTCCTTAAATTTTCAACCATTGATCTTGAGAAAAAACTAGCTGAACTAGGCATGGAGCTTCACAGGCTCAGAATGGAAGGTGAATATAAAATGTTTATTTATTCATTATCCGAGAGAAATAAATCCAAGAATGCCGTTAAAGGCTTCCACCCCCGTATCCAATTATTACTTTTGAAGGAAAATTATTCCTTATTTAAAATAATCTGTTATCTGTTTTTATTACTATTGATGAATGTTTCCACTCCTTCTTCAAATTACAAATTTTCAAGGGAAACTATTCGTTAGTAAAGATGATCCCTCTTCATTTATAATTATTAAGTGAGATAGTTATCTAATACTTTCAGTTCTTCACATGAGCCTAGTACAATGTGAAGTGTTTGTTAAATGCCTGTTTTTAACCATTTATGCGAGGTAAGGCACTGAATGCTAAATACAGTGTATCTCTCTGTTTACCTTTCCCTGCAGGTACTTTTCCTCCCCCTGAACTCTTTACTGCTGATCTTGAAGATGAACTAGAACAACTTCGACGACTTATTTGGATACTTGAAGAAAGAAAAAGAGAGAACGGTGAGTGAAACATGTGTATTAACTCTGTTGAACAGGGCAAAAGAAATATGGAAAGTGATGCAAGGAAATGGTTATACTAGTATTTCAGGCTTGATTTTTTAAGTAACAAGCTGAAAGGTGACACACTTCCTTTTAGTTTGTTATAAAGGACTCCTATTATTTTCTCTCCAATACCTAAGCCCTGCATGCAACTTGCAAAAACATCTGCGCTGCTCATTACGTGTTGAAGCATTGGATAATGTGTATTTACTCCATATTTGAGATAACCCCTCTTCTTATATAATGTTATCAATCAAGAATGGTGTTTAAAAATTCTTTAAACCATTTTGCTGTTTACTTCTCTCAGGTAGTTCACGTTCCCTTTTTTCCACCTTTCATACAGTACATACACTACGCAAGGAACTTGAGAAAGTCAAGATGGAAGGTGAATAAATAATGTTCATTTAGAGAAAAAACGATTTTAGTAGAATGCTATTAAACACTCCCGCTTATTTATCGAAGTATCTTTTTCCACGGAACTCCTGCACGTGCAGTCTTTTTATGCAGTAATTATTAACAACTGCAATGCTCATTACAGATATAAGTTACATTATTACTTTGGCACCCAGCACTTAGATGGAGACTATTTTCACGAATGGTAAATCCTGGCGACCCAGCCATCAGCCGTCATGTACTAAGGAGACAACCTCACATTGCACTAGAAAAAGAAAATAGTAAAAGAAAGGAAACAAAAACTCAGGGAAAAGTGAATTTCTTCTTAGCACGTGTTAAAAAATAACTGGCTTCTTAAGATAAGCTCATGCTGATCTTAGAAACTTTCAAATTTTGGTATATATGCAAAATTACAGGTACTGTTTCATGTTATGCGTAGTTTCGTGGTGCGTGCTTGCAGTGCACGGGATTTGCACGCACATCAAGTGCGCGGTACTGTCGTGAATCTTGGATACAACTCTAGCATTTTATCAGAATGCTTAGGCATTTTTAATCGTATCCATTTACAACCTTGATGTGTTAAGACCCCGCAAGCGTCAAATTGTGCTCTAATTCAGAACAAGGTGTACACATGCAGTTTTTAAATTGAGTTTGTGTGTCGAACGTTGAGGAGCCTTTGTGTAAGCCACCTCAGAGTTACGATGACCACATCGCGTTACCAGAGGTTATTAGCATTTCCATATTGCTGCTTCAATAGTGCATGTATTACTAATGTATGTCAGTGAACTGTAGTACATGTAGGAGGGCCTCAATGGGGCTAACCGTTAACCGTAATATAGCGGAAACATTTTGTCGTTAGTCGTAAAAATTGACGAATTTCAACCGTAAGTCTTAACATAACATAACTGGTTATTCACAATTCAAATTTTAATGAAAGGTAAAAAGAAAACAAAAGTGGTTACCCCTTTCAAGTTTGTCTCCTAAAATAATTAAAAATTACAGGAAAATAGTTAAAAATTTCCTAGAAAATAAGTAAAATGGCGTCTGACCCTGCTCTTGAAAATGTTCAGAGTTTCTGCCTCTGCAACTATTTTAGGTAAATTATTCCATTTATTGACTATACTTGCACAGAAAGAGTACTTAAAACTGTTTAGCTTTGCGGCCAATGGTTTAAGTTTATGGCGATGGTTGGTTCTTAATGGTCGAAAATCATGTGCAAATGTAAAATACTCAAATAGGTGTAGCTCGTTAAGACTGTTAGCCGTCTTATAGCACTCAGTAAGCGCAGAAAATAATCTTCTCTGATGTAGAGTTAGCCATTTACGGACCTTTAAGCGCTCTTCATATGACATCTCTCGGGCAATGTTTCTGATTGCATATCTAGGTGTTCTGCGTCGTACTTTCTCTAAAATAGCCGAATCCTTTTTGAGGTGTGGAGACCACACTGGAGAGCAGTGCTGAAGTATTGGACGTACTAAACTCATGTAAAATTTCGAGAATAATTTAGGATTCCTGGGGCCCTTTGTTCGACTTATAAATCGGAACACGCTGTTTGCTTTGTTTTCAGGCTCCGTGATAGATTTGATTTGATGTGAATTCCAAGATCCTTAACTTATTTATTGATTTAAGGATTTGTACAAAGCAGTACCGAAACAAAAACAATAGGACATAAGTTCCCTACTAGGTTTAAGCTCCAACCCAACCCCCTCCTAAAATAACTTAATAATATGAATAGACTAAATAGGCTGTTTAACAAGTGCACGCAACAAGGGTATTTACCCGGCGACATTTAGGACAAATTATTTTAAAGGTAAGAAAGTAGTCGCCATCAAACACGTTGAAAAGTCTCTTGAAATAAAACGACTTAAGTTTACGCTTAAAAGAGTCAATAGACTCAGCCTGCCTAACATTATTAGGTATATTGTTCCACAAATTTTCTATCCTATTAAAATAGAAGTCCCGAAATGTTGATGTATGATTTTTATTAATCTTAAAGTTCAGCCCTGAGCACGTTTGACGCATCTGACTCGTAACAAAGGAAAAATAGTAATTAAATGAACAAGTTAGATCAATATGACCATGAAGACATTTAAAAAAGAAAACTAAGTCGAGACATTCAAGCCAGTAATTAAGCGGCAATAACTTCAGTTTGATTAAGCGATCCTCATGAGATAAGTTACTACTATTTCTTTTTAGTATAAAGCGTGTGGCTCTTTTTTGCACATTTTTAACTAAGAATAAATTGCTGATAACAGACTGAGGTGCCGATAACTGAGAGCTATAGCAAAAGTGCGAACACACTAATGAACAGTAAAGACGCAACGGCGGAACACTGCCAACAATTCCTGCGCAGCTCCTTCTAATAAAGCCCAGTAACCTATTTGCTTTAGCAACTATCACGAGTATATGATCCTTCCGAGAGGTGTCATTTACGAGCACTACCCCCAAATCTTTTTCAGTAGAGACAGCCTCCACATCTATACCATTTATACTATAGCTACGATATGAACTAATACGCTTCCTAGATATACGCAGATTACTGCACTTTGTAGGCTGAAAATACAATTCATTTGACAAGGACCAAGTTGTAAGCGAAACTAAATCCTGCTGCAATTTCGAAAAATCAGCATCATTATTTATGATCCTATAACATTTAGAATCGTCAGCAAACATAGCCAGCGTCGTACTATTAATTACATTTGGCATGTCATTTACAAATAATAAAAAGAGAATCGGTCCTAGAAGTGACTCCTGGGGTACACCTGACCCAACGCCAGTCCAATTACTGACAGTTCCATTTATAACCACTCTCTGACGCCTTCCAGTTAGGTATGAGTAAAACCAGGCGAGTAGGGGATCATCGATTCCAAACGTTTTTAGCTTCAACACGAGCTTTGCCGGGCGCACAGAATCGAAAGCCTTGGCAAAGTCCATGTAAATTATGTCTGATTCTAGCCCGCGGTCCAGTGCATGACCAATGTCATAGAATACTTCAATAAGCCGAGTAACGCAAGACTTGACCTTTTGAAAACCATGTTGAAAAGGATACAAGATCTTCCTAACGTGAGAGACAAGGCGCGAGGCCACACACCGCTCCTGAACTTTAGAGATCACTGGAAGTAACGACACGGGGCGATAATTTTCGATAAACTCTCTTTTCCCTCAAAAATAACGTTAGATTACAAAGAGTTAACCAAAGAAATATTTCTTTTAAACTTCCTAACAGGAAAAAGTTAGCCCTAATATGGCCAAAATTTAAACCGTTAGCCGCAAAAGCCATCACCCCATTGAGACCCTCGTGTAGCTCGTGCATTAAAGAACTTTTGCATGAATGTTCCATGTCGGAAACGATCGACAAAACGTGTTGGTGGTATCTTTAAATGATAAATTTAAATTTAATCCCAAGCTTGTCCGTGATCTTTCACAGTTTATGACAACATTGACTCTTGCGTTGTCTTTTAAGTAGTTCCTCATTTTAATAATTTCTCTGAACTGAGAATGTGACCTTTAGTACTAAAATAGTTTGTGTCTTTTTGTGTCCTTTATGATAGCATTAGAGAACGCCATGTATCCGACCATTAGATCAGGACTGGCGAAGTTTGATGTCAGTTTACCCGAGGAACTCCAGAGCTATGTCAGCTACTTATTAAATGAGTCGGCCAAACTTGTTTTACGCAAGCAAGGTACTTAACATTGTTAAAATAAGCTGTATTGGCTTTGAAACATACGTCCAGCTATCTATATTCGGTGGTAAGACTATTGAGAAATGCTTGGTTTGTGTAATGGTCAAGGAATTTTTCTTTTAACCCAGATTTGTGATATTGTGTTGGGGTTTTTTCATTCTCAGTAGACCTGGTACCTTTATATAATCATCAAATGACCTGCGCGGTCTAATGCCCGTTCTTAATAAGAAAAAAAAAAAAGATTTATAAATAAACCCCTTTATGAAGGCCATGCGCGGTTGCGCTGGCGGGGGCATTAAAAGCTGCAGGGCCAAGCGTGCGTCCACGTGAGAAGAAAGTAGAATGAGAAGAGCGGCGTTCATGGAATAAAAATCTGATTGACTGAGTAAGATTAGGCCGGACCGACATAACCCTTCTACTCGGTCCATAAGTGCATAGAATTCTGATGTTAAAGCTGGTCGCTTTTGTGGTGTAACCTAAGTACTTTATGATCGTATTCTCAAGAAAAAGACGTCTTTTTCAATTTATCAACACTAGTACTTCGTTGTTATGTTTGCAAAGTGAAAACAATTTTTTTTTCTCTTGTGTTCTTGAAAATGTTCTGAAACTTTAACACCAGATTTGGAAAAAAACAACAACAACAACAACAACAACTTCTCTCTCAGGCATTTTCGACTCTAAGAGTTTTAGATTACTAGTGGGGGAAAAGATAATATTGGAATAAAACTTTATGACAATGATTTACAACTTCGCAAATGATTTGCTGACATTTTAAGACTTCTTGGAAAAGAAAAAGAAAAAAGGTACTGTCCGTCTCCATGTTTTCCCAACTGGTTTCCTTTGACTTGGGATGATTCAACAATAAGTCGAAACGCGGAGACTCGAAATTATTTTTGTGTCCAATTTGCCTAAGTATTTTCTGTGGTTTGTCAGTTTTTAGACAAAAACAATGTAAAGGTAGTTTTCAAGTAAAAAATTAATATTTCTTTTGTTTTAATCCTTTAGTACCCCAATCACCTCGTGCCTTGGAGGAATTACGAGAAGCAATGGATCAAGACGAATTGAAAACATTCCTTGCTATTCACATCAGAGAAGTTGCATGGCAAGTGGTGCTGCTGTTTACGGATGAGCTCCCCCGCGTAGAACTACCCTGGGAATGCCACGAGGACGAGGACGAGGACGAGGAGGTGTTTAGTGAAGTGATATACAGTTCGAAGTCAGGCATATTGAATGCGTGGCCAACAGAGTACGACCCTGCTTTGGTAACACTGTGTAACGCGATCACCAACAGGGACTGGAAAGTAGCCAGATTAATCCTCTGTTGGAGTCAGATATCTGATGCAGGTTTGAAGAACTTGAGTGCAGCGCTTACTCAGAGTGAACTTTACAGCTTGACACTGTATGGCATTGATTTACAAAGTCAAGGATTAGAACACCTGTGTACCGCGCTAACCAGCGTTAACTGCAGATTAACAAACTTAAACGTCGGTTGCAATAGGTTAGCAGACGTAGGAATAATGCACTTGTGTAACGCGCTAACCAGCGTTAACTGCACGTTAACCAGCTTAAACGTCAGTGAAAATAGGTTAGGAGACGTAGGAATAATGCACTTGTGTAACGCGCTAACCAGCGTTAACTGTACATTAACCAGCTTAAACGTCAGTAAAAATGGGTTAGGAGACTTAGGAATAATGCACTTGTGTAACGCGCTAGCCAGTGTTAACTGCAGATTAACAGGCTTACTCGTCAGTTACAATGAGTTGGGAGAGAATGGATTGAAATACTTGTGTGATGCACTGACCAGCAGTAATTGTACTTTAACCAAGTTAAAAGTCCGTTCTTATGGATTAGGAGATGCAGGAATAAAAGAATTGTCTGAAGTTTTAACCAACGGGTTCTGTACCTTAACAAGTTTAGACATAAGTTACAATGAATTTGGAGATGAAGGAATCAGGCACCTGTGTAAGGCCTTGACTGATACCAAATGCAAACTACAGAGCTTAAACCTTCAGGGAAATCGGTATGTAACAGATGATGGAAAAAAATATTTGTTTCAAATGTTAACTGGTACTGACTGGGAAGTTAAAGGAGCTCTACGACTTTTCCGTTCAACTAAAAAGTAGACCAAGGAACATGTCAGTGGCACAAAGCTCTGACAGGTTCCTCCTGTTACGTTTCGCTTGTCATGAAATAAATTCCATTTTTATGAATGACAATTTAAAGATTATTGTTCAAGGTGATTAATTAGATAACTGACCTTGTAGTCACTATCACTTGTTGAACGGAGTATTAAAAATGACCAGCAGTGAGGCAGTCGAAACATCGCGATCAAGAATTGAGAAATGACTCAGTATCATGACACAAATTATTATTTAACGTTCATTATTCGATAGACGAATTTCTCTGTGTTAAAAAAATAGGCTATAAATGCAACTGCAATTTCGTATAACGGGTCTGTTGGCAATAATGTTGTTACTTTTGTAACAAAAAGTTTTAAACTACAGACAATAGGTTATACTGGTGATTTAGCTGTAATAAGATGCCAAAAATATTGAAATAAGAGAGATGATAAGTTTTGAGCTCGGTAAAGAAATAGAGAAGGATATTTTCTTCGCCTTGTCACGAGCGAGGGACAAAGGAAAAGTTCTGAGTTCCCATGTCATATGAACTTCATAATAGACCTCACTTACCTCGGAGTCTCTGTGGCTCAGAGGTAGAGTATCAGACCGCGGAATCCAAAGGTCTGAGGTTCCATTCCTCATGGGAACTTTTTCTTGTCTCGTAACAAGACGAAAAAAAACATCTTGCTCAATATTGAATTATTTTTTTATAGCTTATGTAATGAATATCGTTGTCTTCTAAGAGAAAACTTTTAAAAGGTCTGTATGAACTAGTGACTTATAAATAAAGTAACAACATATTTTCTTAATTTTTAGTGGCTTTCAATTTTTAGTTGGTGGATTCCAAGAGTGTAATGTTTAAGCTTAAACGAAATATACTTGGACAAAAAGGAATATTTTGTTCTGCCTTGTTCGTTTTCGAAGCCAAATGTAGGCGTTGTACAACCATTTGTACACTCGTTCAAATGAGTTTATTTGGACTTTACATAAGTCATTTACGCAAAGCTGTACTCTAACTCGGAATTTTTTTTCATCTTAGCTAATGATTTTATGAAGAGCAGAGTTATGTCTTACTCTAAAATTACACATTAATGCTAGGAAATTGTTTTACGGGTTACGTAGTCCTTATAATGTATAATCTCTTTTATTAGTATACTGTAATAGTTCAGAATGTAATCTAATAGATAGTGTGTAAGTTATTGTTCCAAAATTCTCAACTCTCTGTAGAAATCATATTTTACATATATATTATATATTTTTTAAAGGACCACACTAAACTGCGAACTTTTTTAACCAAGGACATTGAATATGTGCAAGGACTGCAGTTGAATTGAATAAATATTGTTAAAATTTTTCGATCCTAGCTTTTACTGAATCTAGCTAGCAATAGAGCCTTAATGAAGGGAAACCGGGCTAGAACACACGTATCCGTTTTATTTGGGCACAAGGGTTCTTTCTCTGTTTGTGTTTGGTCTAGAATAAATGTAAGTAACTCCCTGCCTGGTCAAAGAGTGCCCGGTTCAGGGCTCCCTGTGGGAAACTGTCAAGTAAAGTTTCGCGGGTAGGCAGGAACGCTCTTCCATAGAACCAACTGCTTAGACTTGGCCTTGGACTTCCTTTCAATCTTCTCGCAAATTTACTGACAACAGGAAGTAGGGAAACAGGTCTGTAGCTCTCCACTTTAATTTTGGCACCTTTCATATAAAGCGGAATAACTCTGAGCTGTGTAAATAATAAACAAATAAGCAGCTATATTCCCGGCCTTCGGAATTTTACCAACTTTGAATAAATTATTAAACAAAGAGCGCAGGGGCGAGGCTAGTGAGTTGCCGCAACATTTCAAGATTCTTGGATGAATGTCGTCGGGGCTACAGCTTCTATAGGCATTCAATTCCAACAGGAGATTTTTAACTTCAATGCGTTTGATACCTGCGCGAAATTCTTTGTCCTATCAACTTTCAGGAAGTTAGGAAGATTAGTCAAATTTTCCGATTTTTTTTTTTTTCAAATTTAAACAATCCGCAATGTTTTTTTTTTTATTAAACAGAGTAACTGTACCAACTTAGAGTATCTCATGGTCGTTTGTTCAACTTTAGCTGTCGCCCTCCTTTACAATCTTGACACTCAGTTGTTTAAGATAATCTCAAAGCGCTTGGTTGTATGACTTAATTTTTGCTCCATTATTCAAATGTTGGGAACGTGTTTAATGCATTTAAAGTCCTTGCTGTAATAAATAATATATTCTGGCTCAATATTTTTTTTTCACTCTGAATGTTTGTTACAGGGAATTAGATTTAGAGCATGTCTTAAAGGATATTATCAGCCAGGGCAGGATAATCAAACGCTTATCTCAACAGTATATTAAAATTAAAGTTCTTACCTTTGTTTGAGATTCTAATGAGCAACCTTCTATAAAGGTTTTTATTTGAGTCACTTCCATTACCAAGGGTTTTGCCGACGTGAATGAAAGGCTTTGTGCTAGAAACTTCCAGTCAAATCTTTCAAGTAAACAATGACGGTAACTCTTTGGGAAATGTCTGTAAAAGGCCCTTCGAAACCAAAAAGGGTAATCAATTTTTATTGTTACTTTCACTCGTTCTCTAATTCTTCCTTTCAACTTAACGTTATGTACAAAAGAAAAAATACACAGATCTAGACATTGTTTCTGTTCTTTGACAGAGCATACAATGCACAGCCAATAGAGGCTGGGTATTTTCAGTCAAACAAGGGAAATCAAACGCATATGTCAAGCAAAAAGAACTTCGTCACGCGTTAGACTTATCGTTAAAGCTTATTCAGCCCTGCTTCTGAATTTCCAAACCCCTCTCCCTCGAAAAAAAGAAAAAAATTACAGTGTTCTGGTGTATTTTTATTGTGCTTATCGTGTATTCATAACAATCATTTTAGATGACCAAGCTCGAATTTCTGCTGCCCATTACTCGTGTTCAGCTAAGTTTTTGCCTGGTAACGTAATTTTACAAAACGATTGAGTTCTTTGAAAGGTCCTTGAAGTGACGACAACGTGTGATTAGCCATGTCGGCGGTCGGTTATACTAAAACAAAGACACTCATGTCCATCACCCACACTTGGACTTTGCCGATTCTTACAATCTTAAGTTACCACCATGGAGCAATTCAAGTTATTTTTCGTCTTCATTGATAATACAGTAAGGCCTTCCCCTTTCGCACCCTCTTCATGTTTTCAATCTTGCATCTTCAGTTTCAAGTTTCGATTGATGTTTAATTGTGGAGAAGAGTGCCAGCGTGCGGGATAGATTAAGCATCGACTAGCGGGTGTCCATTTTATCCATCTAGTTTGCGCAAGTAAATGGCCGCTGACTCGCATCTCAAGTTTTCTTCGTGCCTTCTTCTTTTTGTCACTCATGTATGAGCAAAATAACCTCTTGAACTAGTATATGAATTCAATTTACCGAAAATATTTCCAGAGCAAAAGTATCACTACACTTTTTTTTTGGCTATGATTTTATTCTTCGTTTTGTTTGTGTGCGTTTTTTTAAATTTATTTTTGCAGCTGAAATCTATTCTGTTTACATCGACAACTTTATGAAAAAGTGTAGAATTCCATTTGTTGTTTCCAGTTTTGGTTTATTTATCTATTTTCATACATTAATTTAACTTCAGTTACATTTGTTTTTAGTGACTTTCGCCGATCTTTTTTTCAGTTTTATCATCTGACCAGATCGTGGTTTAGATGCTTAATTCAAGTAGAACAAAAAGAGTAAAAGGAGATCGTTGTTGGAGATTTTTAACATGTTAAAACTAGGTTCCTATCCCCGCTTCGCAGATTTTTTTCCGTTTTTCTTGTTTTCTTTCTTCCCCTGAAACTAAACACGCAATCTATTATTATGTTCCTACGTGGCCAAACAAAGAAGCTATGTTTACATTGTAATGTTTAATATTCAGTCAGGTGTTTTTTTTCATGACTGTGAAAATGATATAAAACTTTTACGTGTTCGATTACTCTAAAGAGCTAAAATGTTCTGAACTGCTAACAAGCTATTCAAAGCGCTATATAACTACAATTTTGATCAAAGATCCAGTTCTTACCCTCAGTGTTGATCAATTCTCAACGAAACAAACATCTGTTCAACCGAAAAAGCTGATATCTCTTTTGCGGATACATGAGAAAAGTCTTGTGTTCCTCATTTTGACACACAGGTGTGGAAATCAAAGAAGTATTTTTTTGATATTACTCAACCTACACCTGCCCATATGATTACTTTTCTTGCGAACACTGCTATTCACGTGTTCTGTATCCAATAACTGTGGATATGGGTTTGCCTTCTTTCATAAGCATTACGAAAACAGAAAAATGTTTTGGACTTCATAGATTCTATGGAGGAACTGCAGTTTACTTTAAAAGGGCATTAAAAAAATGTTAACTTCATCTTGTGGTAGCAAAGAAGTTTAAACGACATGAAAAGAAACTTGACCTGCTGACTTAAGAAAGACGGGTGTTTGCTACATATCAGTAGTTTTGCCGATATCAGATCACAAATGCACGCACAATGGGATCAGGAGGTTTAGAATAACGAGATTTTGGGGGAAACAGAACGATTGAACAAATATTTCCATTGTTGAAGCTTTTTTCAATGGAAATGAAATATCCAGTTTGGGAGGATTATAAAATGACGAGCCTCAGCTGACGGTGTGAGACACATTGCAAATCAGTCGAGTGAAGAACTCAAGATGAATTATCAACTACTTCTTCTGATCCTCGGTGCTTCCTTGGCTTTGGCAGAATTGCAAATGGACTTTCCAAGACCTCCAGTAAGTTCAGCTCTTTTACTGTTTCCTTTATTATCTCTTTAGGAATCAGGGATGGATGCTGAACATACAGAACAGGGAAAATAGAATAATTACATTTAAAACAGAGACGATCACTTTTAATTCCCTTTCCTATCTATGATCCAAACATTTATTAAGTTCCTTGAAATGAAGGGGTCCCCTTTAAAGTACCGCGAATCAGTAAAACTGCAGTGAATTGACCCCTTCCTATAAACTTTCTCATAGAGACCATGCCAAACAGAGTATGACAACTGCATCAGTAACGCAGGAAAAAAGCCATGTGGAAAGGTTTCCTGTGAAGTCGACGCTATCAAGTGCGCCAGGAAAAATTTGCCTTCACCACCATCCAATGTGAGTGACGAGTACGGCATACGTTAACGGATACCATATGTCCTCTAACAAGCACCCTAACCCATTCAAGCACCCTCCCTCGAATATGCGCCTTTTCCCTTAGGCCATAATCTCAAACACGGTGCTCTTCTCAAATAAGCGCTCCACTCTCCTCCAACTCCCTTTTTTGATTAGTAGGGATACAAAGAGAACCTGTTTGTATAACCACTCTTTATAACTTTTTAAGCTCTAACTAAAGGGGAATCAGTGCAGGAGAATAATAGGCGACCCCCCGATTAAGCGCCCCTCTTCCAAGAAGCGCCCCTCCTTTTTACCGAGATTTTAAATAAGCCCCCGGGTGCTTATTCAGTTGAAAACGTTACTAGTGTTTCTTCCTGTCAGTCCAGTGAAAGCTTTAACATCTTTTAAAAAATTAATATGAACTCCTGGCTCTTCAAAGTATTCCCTTTCCAGGGAAAATAATGGAAAGTAATTTCATCATGTTTTCCTTTCAGCCAAGTTGCAAAAAGTTCTTCAATTGTGTCGACCAGGCTAATAATTGCAAGGCGCAGGGAAGTTGCCTTGTTCTCTTGGAAGCGTGCAAAGGCGACATGAACCAATCCAAACGGGAATCGAACAAACTTCGCCCGTCGGGAGGGCCAGTTCCGGCTAAATGAAGAAAAGTCCAGTCCGAGAGTGCATAGTTTCGAGTCTTGGATAAAATGTAGCTATTATGAATGATGGTGTCAGGCGAAATAAAGCACTGAAATTAATCAATTATATTCTTTTGCCTGGCCTTTTGCGAGAGTGACGTGACGAACACAGCTAGTGCTCTTCCTTTTAAACCCTTTTTGCGCAATGCTGATATTTGAGATGATTTAAAGCTACTACGAAAAGACATCAGCCAAACTGTTTCACCGTGCGAGGCCACGGTATTTCAAATTTTCCACTTTGTTTATCCCAAAAATATGCTTTAGCATTGACATTTCTCTGGAACGTATTTGCCTTATTAACATGCCACTTCTAACTTCCACAATTTCAATGTATTATTCAAGAAGCAGGTGATGTGAATAAACAAACACACCAGCTGGAAGATTTTATCTTAAAATAATGCAGTACCAAATTGCTGGGGAGAACTGCTGATCACGTCAACGGGGTAAAGAGGTTAGATTTCAGCAACATGTGCCAGAACGAGCCATGGCATCTGTCTTCATTTTTATTTTTACTCCTTCTTCCATCTTCCTTGGGTTCTAAACTATTCATTTTGTCTTTTTATTTTTTGCCCTGTGGGAATGTGGGGCGACTGTGAAAAAAAAACACCTATTTAGTACAAGCGGGGTCATGGGTTTTCCTACAGAACCATTCAAATCTTATTTATTGCAACGCAAAACATTTCGTTTTTTGTCTGCTCAGCGATGTATATCAGGAGCTCATGATTAAGAATTTTTTTCTTCAAAAAGAGATAACAATAAAATATGAATAATTTATACCGACACGAACGACACTCTTTTGTAACTAGTTGGAAGCTAAACCCCCGTTGGATTGACTGTAGTATCTGTTGAATTGCTAATGAGGCCTAAAAATTTGGTTAACATCTGCCAGAAAGAGTATTTTTTTACAATAAATTTCGTTCGGGCAAAGTATAATAAAGCCATATTCATTTAACAATGGAGAAACTTCAGCAGAGTGTCGAAAGTTCTTCAGTATCGCGATGGTTTTGCTTTACTTCACTCTCGGATGGAGTGAGGCAAATTGCCATTTTCTCCATCAATCACATCCAAAGCTAAAACTGGAATGTGCCGATCAATCTGAAGCTTCAACATTCTCCCCACCGATGACTCACGAGTATTTCATTGTCGTCACTGCCCGGGGGTGGGAAATTTCAACCGGCCTGGGTGGGTTGAGAAATTTGAACCGGTGGAATACACGAGGAGTTTAAAGGTAGAGAGTCCGCTTTCGTGAGAAAATGCCTCAGAAGAAAATTTCCACATCGTAGAATGACGCTTACGAGAGGAAAACCAATAAGCGGCAACACAAACTTTGCTTGATTCTACAAAATCTAATGATCACACGAAGACCTTTCGTTATGCTTGGGTGGGGCATTTGAACACATTTTTTGCACGGGGTACGCCAATTTGAATGAGCCAATTGTCAAAAGTTCAAATGCCCGGGGGGGATGTTGAAGATTGGAATTTATCCATGCATTAGTGCCTCAGGTCAAAACATTTTCAGGCGATTGAAGTCATTTGCATATATATGCTCTAATTTATCAAGTACTCATTGTGATATTTCTCTTGATTTCTTAGCTTTTATCTGGTTTGCTTGCCCATGGCGCGTGCCAATCGTTTAGCGCAGGAATTACATTTTCTGCTTCAAGCTTTGCGATTTGCAACGCGCAGTGGAATTAAACTATTACCTGTAATCTGCCTTGCTACTGCACTGAAGCTTAGAGGTTCAGGGCGGAGGTGATATACAGACTTTTAATCTTGTAAGTTTGGTAGTTTAGAATAGGATCTCAATGGAGTAACGGCTTTTAAGGCTAACGGTTATAATGTTGGCGATTTTACGGCCAACGGTTAATATTATTCCATCGTTGTCACCAGAAATTGCTTTTACGGCTAACTTTTATTGTACACCTATCGGTTAAAATGTGTCAATTATTACGGCTAACGCCTAAATTTTTTTGGCCGTTTTACGTCGGTTGGTTAACCTTATTAATACTCTCTTAGCCATAAGATTCAGAGAGATGAGCTTCGAATGAGGTGGGCAATGTTTTCACCTTTTTTGACATCATTACGTTATTAATTAGATTTCCTCGGTGGCGTTTCACTTGGTATGGGGCGTATCTGGCAAGAAGTTTAATTCTTTTTTGACTTAGGAGTCAGGATTGCGAAGTATGGGCATGGTTATTGATAACGCTTTCCAATCTATTTTGTGTTTTCCAAAATAGCACATTTTTGGATAAATTAATGATTTTCCTCTGCAAGTTTTGGTAATCACTTAAAAATTATCAAATCTAGCGGACAAATTTTAAAATAAATTGAAAATTTACATTTTCCTCTGCAATATTAAGCGCGTCCGTAAGAAACTATGTGTTAATGGACAATCATGAAAAGATGCAGAGGTAATCCGTCTAATCTGCTAACAGTCAGTCACTGAATGTTGCAGAAATTCTGCAACCTCTCATGCACTGTGTGTTGCAGAAATTCTGCAACCAATAGTCCACTGGATGTCGCAGAATTTCTGCTACCACTCACACACTGGATGTTGCAGAAATTCTGCGACCCTTTATACACTGGGTGTTGCAGAAATTCTGCGACGACTCATACTCTAAGTGTCGCAGAAATTCTGCAACCACTCATACATTGGGTGTCGCAGAAATTCTGTGACAACTCATACGCTGGGTGTTGCAGAAATTCTGCAACAACTCATTCAGTGAGTGTCGCAAAAATTCTGCAACCTCTCATTCACAAGGTATTGCAGAATGTCACAGAATGTCACTGAATGTCACAGAAACACTGTGACAACTCATACACCGGATGTTGCAGAAATTCTGCATCCTCTCATTCACCAGATGTTGCAGAAATTCACTCATGGATACAGGAATATAACAGTCTTTCTCTAGCCAGTCAATAACAGATGCCACAAATATTCTGTCAATTAACTTTCAACAGGAATTATGTACCTAAAATAGCACATGGCTTAATGCCACATGATAAAATGCGAATATTAAAAATGTTAAAAAAAAAGTAAGCAATACAACATACAATTTAAGTCATATCACTTTATTTTATGATCAGATACAAAAACTGACTGAAAAATATCATTAATTTATAAAATTGAAGTTTGTTATACAGCAAATAAGCAATCTACTCTATATAGTCACGATTTCAGTCCTTTGACCTATTTTAAAATATCTGTATACGTGATGAATTGAGAGCAAATATATCATTTAAATCTTGCATTGTCTTGCAAAAGACTATAAGGAAATTAATGCTCAACCTTCTGATGGAAACTTTAAACCGTTCACTATTCAGAGGAAAACTAAATTAACAGTATCACAGATTTTAATTAATATCTCCACCAATGTTTACAGTAGGTAATAATGCTACATGTGTATCTCAATAAGAGGGCAAAAATAAGCCTCTAGGAAAAACAATCCTCTCTCTCTGTCAGCTGCAACTGTTTCCAGACTAAGAAAAATCAAACCGTGCAATGTTGCCTAATAAATCACAAACCAATGAAAGGGATAATGTACTGAAGACCCACTCTACAAAGCCATTGTGAGGGCGCCTCTGGTTTTGGCCGGGTTCTGCATTGAAAACAACGACGGAATCCAAGAAATCTGAAATAATTCACTAATGTTTAATGCATCGTATCAATTTTCGCAACAACAAAATTGGCCTAAAATGTGCTTTTATCAAATGTTTGTGGGTTCTACATCTCCATCGAGGACTGAAAACATACAATTCATAAACAAGAGATCGACTTAGAGATGACGATTCAATAAGCGTTTGGTAAAATTGTATCTATATCGATGAGATCGCAAACTTGTGCCTGGTAAACAAAGTTTGACTCAGACCATTTATCGTTACCTAATCGCTCTATATTTATCGTTACCCAATCGCTCTGACCAAGGGCGAACGCTCGAAACGTCAGCCTTTAAACTCTTTGCAGTGGCCAATTTACGTTGTCAACTCAGTTGATAACACTAAATTACATTTATTGTTACGATACATTACGACTGAAGTTCGCGTTACCTGTCACACTTGCATACTTTTGACCTCTTGTCAACCTTGAAATTTGAAAAGTTATCGACACTGAATTGCTGCTTGTGATACTTTGTATTCAGGTGATTTTAACTTTACCTTCAATTTCTAATTGACTCTCTAAATCCGGAATTATTTCTCCATAAATGAAAGATCCTGCATTCAAAGAATTGTTTGAGTCATCGAAGTCAACCCACTGATCTTCATTGGGATGTCTTTCCTCTGGTGGTGATTCCCGAATCGTAAAAATTATCATGGCTCGTAGAAATGGGATATGTTTCCGGTGTCCTCGCCATCATCGGTTGAAATATTTTTGTTCGACGGATACAAATTAACTCAACTCAGAGTCTGACAAGAGCGCATAGCAAACAAAACTGACTAAAGCCCAATTCTACGATTTTTTGGGATATTACGAGCGGATGTCGGCGGTTTGTAAAACAATAGGTTGAAGGGACTTTTGTCCCTCGTTGGTGAAATTGCACAGTGCACAGCTTACGAGTTCTAATCGAAATACTAACCCTATACTCGCCAATTTGGTATATAATGCAAACGAATGGAGACTTCATATCTTTAACTAGGCCTACCGTGAGCGCTAAGCATGTGAAGGTCAGTATTCATTGAGCGAAATCGGTGCCTTTCAAAACCGCCGGCGTCGCGGCTCTTTAGTTTTATAATTAACCATAATTGAGTGCATGCCCAATGTGCCGCCAGTGTACTTATAGCCCGCCGGGACGAAGAAAAATAGATCTGTTTCCTTAGTATGGTTATAAAAAAAAACCCTCAAATTTCTGAGCTTAAGAAGGTTTAGTGTGGACAAGGCCTTACAATTGCAAGGCATTTCGAACAGTTAACGAGCATGAGAAAGAATCAAGGAAGCTTTAAGTTGATTAGTTTAGCACTCACGGGAAAATGTCATATTCTTAATTGATTTGAAGGTGTGAAAACCTCAGACAGAAATGTCGTTGTTTGCGACTCTCTCTTCGCCGCTCTTAATTGCGCCCTAAATTTTATTACAAGAGAGGCAATGATGAGAAGACACGAGTTCATGATTCATCGGTCTGTCGGCTTTGAAAATAGTTGGGCTTTGAACTAACTCACATCTCATTTGCGTCCGTTAAATTCTTCATACGCCAGATGCCTCCGAAAGATAAGGGGAATGGGAGTATTGGAAGTATGGTGCATCAAAATAATACAATCAGGAGCTGCGTATCTTTACAGAACAGGAACAAGAGTTTACCTTTTCTCCAAAAATAATTGGTGCGGACTTTTTGCAAAAGTCATCACATTCCTTTGCTGGACCCTGTGGAGAATCACTTTCTGAGAGGAAACTTAAGGTATGAATAAACTGGTGCATCACTAAGGGTTTATACGTGACGCGTGATGAAGGCCAAAGTTATAATGCGACGCGTGAATTTTACTGAAAGGTTAACGTTATTCGTGAATTTACGAAATTGTATGAGGCCTGAAGTATACTTGAACCTGAATTTTTTCGTTTTTTTTTCATAGCGTGAAAACCTCAAGATTTCCCTGAAACCATGAACATAAGAGGAGAGATTAGAAATTTTCTCTTTTATGTCCATGAAGCATGAACTGATTTTTTGAAAATTCGTCTTAGGCCTGCAATATCTTACTATCTCTCTCTCAGGACAAATTAGTTCCAACGAATTTACTGAAGGGATGCGTTTCAATTTGCTTCAATAAACCCACGGTTATACGAAAGGTTCAGTACGGCTAAACTTCAGTAAAACATTATCTGCGCGAAAGCCAAGCTAGCCTAGTTACACCAAGACCTGTTCAAATCATAGTCAAGATAGTGTTGATGAATTCATACATCCTGTTTTGAAATGTCCATGTGATGTAAATTCACTTTCTTTTAATTTTTCAGATCCATATGTACAGAAGGAGGCCTTACAAACCCCCGTAATTGTAGACAATTATGTGTGAGCAGTGAAAGACTAATTTTCTTGGATACTATTGGATCAACAGTACTGCATCGCCTTGTGAACAGAAGGAAGAGGAGTCAAAAATCTAAATCTTGCATCGTCAGTTGAAATCAAAATTATTGAACGGGTAACTTCGAGGAAAAACATTTATCTCATCAATTAATGACGATATCGTCACTCAGTGATGGTGATGTAAATTCAACTTCAAGTGTCCTTGTCGAAAACGCACCAAAGACACGTTCCCTGATTAATCAACTCTTTTAATCGACGAATACAATCCAGGTATAACTAAAGCATCAACAACAACTCGACCGCGTGCAGGATTTCTCAACCATCTAGAAAAGAAACGTGATACCTCGGAGCACAAAGTACATTCTGGGAAATTGATTGATTGGAGACATTTCCGGTCATGACAAAAACAACAATAGCGAAACTAAAAACGACTTAAGGCATTGTTCACGGTTCCCGACAGTCCTCATTCCAAGGTCATCTAATTTTAAATTTCTTTAAAAATGAACAGATCATCCTATTCTGCAACAGATGAGCTCTCCTTATGCCAAGACAGGATTACTTCCATCTTTTCTTTGATTAAACGAAATTTTAAAAAATTTGAAAACAAACTTTAAAAAGAATCTTAAATGTGTTAGGAGCTCATCCTGAATGTGTACAATAATTCAATTACACGATTTTTTTTTTTTTGCAGGGAAGAGAAAATTAATTTCCTTTCAACAACTTACCTTTTGGCATTTGATTAAAAGCCTGCATGATTTATGAATAGTTCTGTTTAATAAAGCGGGTATGGGCCTCTGTTAATAGCCTTTAGTTTCCAACCGTGGATTTATTTTCACAAGTTTATCCTATCATTCAAGAAACATCAGCATACACAGTATTGTTATTTCAACTATGATCACTGAAAAATAGAAGAGGCATAAATAGAAAACTGATCGAAATTGTTGGTATGCGTGGGCCCTTTACAATTTGTCTTTTTTGAGAATGGAAAAGCAACGACTCAGAATTTCTGCAGCATTGACCTTGCAACACATAAAATTTCTTTAACTCAGGATGTCATTGCTTGCAGAATTTCTGCTGCTGCGGACGTCGTACCGTGCAGAATTTCTGCAGCCCTGGACGTCAAGGCGTGCAGAATTCCTGCAGCACTGGACGTCAAGGCGTGCAGAATTTCTGCAGCACTGGACGTCAAACCTTGCAGAATTTCTGCATCATTGGACGCCATACCATGCAGAATTTCTGCAGCACTGGACGTCAAGGCGTGCAGAATTTCTGCAGCACTGGACGTCAAACCTTGCAGAATTTCTGCATCATTGGACGCCATGCCATGCCATGCAGAATTTCTGCAGCACTGGACGTCAAGGCGTGCAGAATTTTTGCACGCTTGGGCCGTCAAACTTTGCAGAATTTCTGCATTACAGTTCTTGATACCATGTCAAATAAAAATGAAAAAAAAACCGCTTAAACATATTAAGGGTTAAAATCAAAGACTTTATCGTTCCATTCTTAAACGTGCAGAGTATTATGTGCACTTTGACCAGATTTAACAAGCAACGCAGTAAAAAAATGAATATTTGTACGAGTAAATTGTACCTACGTTTAACTTTCCGTTTAATTATACAAAATGTTGCTCTTTTGAAGCAACACATTTTCTTAATCCGTGAAAACTGAAGCGTTTTGCTTTTATCAAATAGGAGAAATTTCCGTGTTTTTTGCTTAAATAGTGCTGCTTTAAAGCCAACATTTCACTTTGTCTGGAAAAAAGCACGATATTTTGCGGAATCGATATGAAATATATGTCTAAAAGGTCCATTTTTCACGGAAAATGCTATTTTGGAAAACACAAAATAGTTTGGAAAGCGTTTGATGTGAGGCAAAGAAAAGACTTCCCAAATGTGCATGTAATTGCTCAATGCTTTATTCTCAAACTATCTCTATAGTTCAACAGAAGCTTCTTAAAAATCCCTCCCGTTACCATTAAGTACAACTGCTTTCTAGTTTCTTTGCTATTTTCCCTTTTTATGTGTTATGTTATCGACTGAAGAAGATGGTTTTCCCAGCGGGTGACTGCCAGCCTAGAAAGCTGCGCAGTAGGAAGGTGGGTTTGGATCTTCATTCATGCAGTACTTGCTGCACACTGTACATTCTAACTTTTTTGTGCAGTCTTCTTGAGTTAGTTCGAAGCATGTATTTGTCTTGTAAAGACAGGGACTCTATCGGGGAAAAGAAGAAAATAGGTTAAGTTAGGGCATGAAGCAGGAACTGACGTGTATGTACATATAGGTTCTTGCCTGTACCCTTGAAATGTGCCATAAAATACTTTTCCAAGGGAAATTTGAAAAAAATATTTTGAAGATATTTACTACCTACCGCTAGTAAATATAGTTATTTTCAGGTTGCTGATGTTTAAATAAGCGTAGCGGTCACGAGTTCATATATACCATCGACAGAAGAATTCTACCGTGACGCGAACTGCCTCAAGACTAAGTTAGATTGTATATTACTGGAAAACTAAGGTATGTTTATCAGAGTAAGTCCAAGTATTTTTAGGTTGCTCGAGAATGGTGCCGAGTATGTGATTAACATTTAACGATAATTTAATAGGCTGCTTACGAGAAAAGTGCAACAAATTTTTGCGGCATTATCACAAAATTTTGAAGCTCTCAACAACGAAGAGAGAGACAGAGAGAGAGAATGGGGCAACCATTTCATTCATAATGGACTCCATCTTTGGAGGAGGCGTGGAAGATTTCTCGGACGACAGGTCAGTTTTAAGACATACTCCAAAATTCTTCATGCACTCCAATCGTTTACAGGCATCAGTTTCTGCGTCAAGTTCACATTCTCCGAATTTCTGTTCACAATCAGTCTGTAAATGGGAGCATGGTTAGCAGTGCTTTCATCTGGTAATTTTGATGAAATCTAACTGCAGTCATTTAAACAGAGACAGCGAAAAAGTCAAGAATCATGTCCAAAAACATATGAATTGACTTATCACACTTCTAGGTAAGAGGTGCGCATCCAAACCCAGAGCTGTCGATCCAGGTTTAGTTTTGTAATCAGCAGTTAGTGCATCTTTCCTTATTAATCTCCTCCATACTGAACTAACCTCGTTTCCCCCCCCCCCCCTCCGTTTTATTTTTCTTTAAGTTTTTTCTCAACGTATTGACGTTCTATTTGATTTGGTTTGTTTTTAAGATGTCGGTGGATGAAAACTAGAGAGATAAGGCGAGTTTGAGGCAGTCAGTGACTTCATTGGTTCATTAACTATGCCCGATGTGATTTTTTAGCCTGATTTGAGCCCGCATTTTGAGAACAACTAAAATAATTTTGAAAGATGTGTCCTAGATCCTTTTCATGGGAAAAAAAGAAAAGAAAACTGTTTTTTCGAAAGGAAGTCGAGAGCGGCACTTAAAACTGACCATTTAACTTACTATGAATGCAGGTTGGCTTGTTGGATCATCCTGGCTCTCTACATCCTTCAATCCCTCGATAAGCTTATCAACGTTTTCGTTAAAGAACTTCAGAAGAGCTGGATGATAAAGCGATGTGTCGACTACGAAACCGACTGAAGCCCCAGTGACCAAGAGAACGAGGAAACACTGTAGAGATCTCATCTTGAGTTGGTTGCTTGGCTGTTTTGCTAGGCAGTATAACGAAGGTACTTTAGTCTACTCTATTTATAGTTAAGACTGCTTACCGCTCCTACATCGTTCAAGGGAAATAACAAAAGAGTCTTTGTTCATTCATGGGACCTTTTTTTGCCATGCCCTTGGGAAATAGGTAATGAGTTTATTTAGAGCGGGATCATCGGCCGCGAGGAAACAATTAAACGTACCAACATAAATACTTCTTGCCGTTATTTGGTTTTAACAAGGTTATAAAAGTTGAACAATCCTTGAGTTAAGCAGGAAAACGCCTAGAACCGAGTGCAAGTTGTGACCATTTATTGTATCTCAAAATTATAGTCTTCCATTCGTGCGTGAATAAATTGGAGATAATTTGTGATGCTGCTTGAATAAGTTAGAGATCCCCTTTGGCTTCTCAAGTCGTTAGGCCCCCGGGAAATAGATTTTCAACAGTGATAAAGAGTTTTTTCTCTCCTTGCGCTTGTTTGCGTGTCTTGTGTCTTGCAATTTTATAACTGAGGTCAACATTGATCCGTAAAATTAGAAGACAGTTTTTCCGAGTGTAACTCTTTCGCTTCAGTTTCTACTATATTGTTTCGGCCGGATTTTGTCAGTGGGTGCAGCTGAATATACAAAAGATTTACAAATTTACCTTCGTGATGAAAAAGATAAAATAAGATTTATATATTTAAAAAAGCCAGAAAAAACAGAGAAAAAACGAAAACAAAAGATCGACACACACTTTACAGCAACGTCTTGTTTATTTATCGGTACACCTATCTAGCTAAAAGATTCATTTTATATACTAGAGAATTAGTGAAACGTAACGAGTCTTGTTAAGTGTTTGCATTTGACGACCAATTATGTAAACATTAAGCCAAGACAGCTTGCACAGTTGTAGAGTGTTCACATTTGAGCAGATGGTGTACTTCCGCAGGCATGCAAAAATGACGCGGATAAGATAAAATGAGCATGTACACATGGCATGGACTGAAGACAAGACTCTTTAAGAGTTTAAGAATTACGCTCTTGTACTGTAGTGTGGTGCATTCCCTCAAGCGAGCAAATATTTTTTATATATCTGATGTCAAAAGTGAGCAAATTGGTGTTAGAATAATCTTAGCCAAAGTAAAATCTCTCGAAATTAAGTAACTATTTCTCTCCTTCAAAATGCTCTATTTTCCACGCGTAAAAGCAGACGCACTCTTTTTCAATCTCTACGTTTCTTGACTGGCCGAGTTTCAAACTTTGAATTAAGACTGAAGGTTGGTTAAAGTCCAACTGTTGCGATACATATGCCTGGGCTAATGTTGGATTTATCGCGAGCACAGGCACGGAGTGAAGCACACTCGACACCCACGGAATTAAGCACACTCGACTGCTATATCATCTATATAAACTGATTGGACTTTATTGCTTAAATCAAGGTTATTCATGATATACATAATGGCAGCCGTAATTTCACAGATGGCATGCAGCAAATACCTGAGCGCTCGCGTAGCAAACTTTTTAGTGTGTGGGGCTAAAGATGAACGCATAAGCTTTAGTTTTCAAGGAAGGAGGTAGGGGCATGCGTAGCCTAACAAATTTTTTTTTTGGAAAGGTGGGGTGGGGGGAGGGAGAGGAGGAGGGGCTGAAGTTTCCCTCTGCGCAGTCTCTGTACCTACATATGTCCTACGGAACTTGGCTTTAATTGAAGCAAAAACCTTCTCTAAGCAAGTTGTTATAAGGATCAGAAAGTACGAACTACATTTCGATATTCCATGGGATACGTACTGGGAATATCTCGGAAAATAATAAAAGTTTACCTGATGTTAAATTGACAATTATACGTTCTGAAAAGATAGGTATTTAATGTTCGATGTAAAATAAGTGTAGTTAAAGGTTGCTTGTGTTCCTAGCTTGTCCATTCAAAAAGAGTCATTTTGCATGGTGTAAATCAAAATAAAACCAAATGTGTGGTTTAGAGCCAATATTGTTCTTGATATAATCCATTTGCTTTGCTCGTTTTTCTCCTTCTTTGTAGTTGCCCAATGTTATGAAGTGAGGATGTATTCAGTAAAAAGATGTGAAGAACAGCCATTGCTAAGGCAAAATAACATTAATTGGAAGGTGTCTTGATCACTTATCGGTTTTTTCCAGAATTTGATTCGAATGTCATTCGGCCAGGACGAAAGTGTGTAAAAGGCATAAGGCATCACCGTTAATTAGAGTAAGTAAGCTCCTTCTTTTTAAGCAGTCGTGGTCTTGACAGGTGTCGTATATTGGTGTTGATTGCTGAGAAGTTGTACATGGCAGAGAAACTGATGTGATCGATAGTAAATGTTTAAGAAGTGGAAAAAGAAGTAAATATAATATTATTTTATGAAGTAAATATAATATGTTTACTTATAACATTTTTACTTGGAAAGAAAATTATATCAAGAAAAAGAGTAGTAAATAGTTCAAAAGTGTAAAATCGAAAATAAACTAAACATCGAAGATGTGAATCAGATGCTGAAAATGTATCGTTTGTAGTTTAATTTTGTAAAAAAATTGTTTTATTTCATGTAAATTTTCTATTCATTGATATCATAAGAAAAAGAAAGAAAAAAATGCTTTTCTTTTAGTAAAAAGAAATATGAAATAAATCAAACCAACTTAAGCCTAGTACATTATTATTGTGAATGTCACTAGGAATCACTTCACATATGGAGAATCAACTGAGTAGGGGTGTTTCTGGTCCGGTATCAGACCCTTTGCCGAGTCCAAAGAAAAAGAAAAAGGAAAGACATTTTAAGTGCTGGAGAAGCAGTGGCCGATTCCAAAATAGAAAAGGTTTATTTCTTAATAACATTTGTAACGTGTACGATGCGTCGCGAAAGCAAAATTGTAAGGATGGAAACAGTTGTTGTGGGGATCAGTTTCAATAAAAATAGTCTAATAAATATTGTACAAGCTAGCTGATAATAAAAATAAAATCACTCTCGTTGAAAAGAAAATTGAGCGATAGCCTCCTGGCCGGGTGTGACTTATCCAGGGTAAAAAATGTTTCTGTTGCCGACAAAAAAAAAAAAAACTTTTTCCAATTTAACTAACGCCACGATTGCGTGATCTCATGACGTAATAGTTTACGCCCGGAAAGGAGCATGGTATCATTGTAAATATCATTCGGCTTCGAGTGACGATGTGTGTTAAAAATGTGGCATTGCAAAAATTTTGTCCTTGAAAGAGCTCGACGCAACCTCTGAGATGATTGGTACAATCCCCGGGATGTAAAGAAAGTATGAAATAGGGCTTATTTAGAGTAGGTGAAGTTTAGTTCTTTTTTGACTCAGGAGTCAGAATTGCGAAGTATGGTCATGGTTATTTGGTGTGAGGTAAAGAAAACACTTCCCAAATGTGCATGTAATTGCTCAATGCTTTATTCTCAAACTATCTCTATAGTTCAACAGAAGCTTCTTGAAAATCCCTCCCATCACCATTAATTTTTTTGCTATTTTTCCATTTTACGCGTAATGTTCTTGACTGAAGGAGATGGTTTTCCCAGCGGGTGACTACCAGCCTAGAAGGCTGTGCAGTAGGACGGTGGGTTTGGATCTTCATTCATGCAGTACTTGCTGCACACTGTACATTCTAACTTCTTTGTGCAGTCTTCTTGAGCTAGTTCGAAGCATGTATTTGTCTTGTCAAGGCAGGGACTCTATCAGGGAAAAGAAAGAAACAGGTTAAGTTAGGGCATGAAGCAGGAACTGACGTGTATGTACATATAGGTTCTTGCCTGTACCCTTGAAATGTGCCATAAAATACTTTTCCAAGGGAAATTTGAAAAAAATATTTTGAAGATATTTACCACCTACCGCTGGTAAATATAGTTATTTTCAGGTTGCTGATGTTTAAATAAGCGTAGCGGTCACTAGTTCATATATACCATCAACAGAAGAATTCTACCGTGACGCGAACTGCCTCAAGACTAAGTTAGATTGTATATTACTGGAAAACTATAGTATGTTTATCAGAGTAAGTCCAAGTCTTTTAGGTTGTTCAAGAATGGTGCTGAGTATATGATTATCATTTAACGATAATTTAATAGGCTGCTTACGAGAAACGTGCAACAAATTTTTGCAGCATTATCACAAAATTTTGAAGCTCTCAACAACGAAGAGAGAGACAGAGAGAGAGGATGGGGCAATCATTTTATTCATGATGGACTCACCATCTTTGGAGGAGGCGTGGAAGATTTCTCGGACGACAGGTCAGTTTTAAGACATCCTCCAAAATTCTTCATGCACTCCAATCGTTTACAGGCATCAGTGCCTGCGTCAAGTTCACATTCTCCGAATTTCTGTTCACAATCAGTCTGTAAATGGGAGCATGGTTAGCAGTGCTTTCATCTGGTAATTTTGATGAAATCTAACTGCAGTCATTTAAACAGAGACAGCGAGAATCAAGAATCATGTCCAAAACATATGAATTGACTTATTCCACTTCTAGGTAAGAGGTGCACATCCAAACCCAGAGCTGTCGATCCAGGTTTGGTTTTGTAATCATCAATTGGTGCATCTTTCCTTTTTAATCTCCTCCATACTGAACTAACCTCGTCTCCCCCTCCCCCCCTTTTATCTTCCTTTAGGTTTTTTCTCAACGTATTGACGTTCTATTTGATTTGGTTTGTTTTCAAGATGTTGGTGGATAAAAACTAGAGAGCTACGGCGGGTTTGAGGCAATCAGTGACTTCATTGGTTCATTAACTATGCCCGATGTTATTTTTTAGCCCGATTTGAGCCCGCATTTTGAGAATTCTTTCTCAAAGACCACAACAGACACACGGGTGGTGTCTGGTTTATAGTGGCGACGCAAAAAAAAAAAAAAGAATTGGAGAATAAGCAAAATATTTTTGAAAGATGTGTCCTAAATCCTTTTCATGAGGAAAAAAGGAAAAGAAAACTGTTTTTTCGAAAGGAAGTCGAGAGCGGCACTTAAAACTGACCATTTAACTTACTATGAATGCAGGTTGGCTTGTTGGATCATCCTGGCTCTCTACACCCTTCAATCCCTCGATAAGCTTATCAACGTTTTCGTTAAAGAACTTCAGAAGGGCTGGATGATAAAGTGATGTGTCGACTACGAAACCGACTGAAGCCCCAGTGACCAAGAGAACGAGGAAACACTGTAGAGATCTCATCTTGAGTTGGTTGCTTGGCTGTTTTTCTAGGCAGTATAACGAAGGTACTTTAGTCTGCTATATTTATAGTTAAGACTGCTTACCGCTCCTACATCGTTCAAGGGAAATAACAAAAGAGTCTTTGTTCATTCAAGGGACCTTTTTCTGCCATGCCCTTGGGAAATAGGTAATAAGTTTATTTAGAGCGGGATCATCGGCCGCGAGGAAACAATTAAACGTACCAACATAAATACTCCTTGCCGTTATTTGGTTTTAAGAATCCTTGAGTTAAAACAGGAAAACGCCTAGAACCGAGTGCAAGTTGTGACCATTTATTGTATCTCAAAATTATAGTCTTCCATTCGTGCGTGAATAAATTGGAGATAATTTGTGATGCTGCGTGAATAAGTTAGAGATCCCCTTTGGCTTCTCAAGTCGTTAGGCCCCCGGGAAATAGATTTTCAACAGTGATGAAGAGTTCTTTCTCTCCTTGCGCTTGTTTGGTGTCTTGCAATTTTATATTTGAGGTCAACATTGATCCGTAAAATTAGAAGACAGTTTTTCCGAGTGTAACTCTTTCGCTTCAGTTTCTACTATATTGTTTCGGCCGGATTTTGTCAGTGGGTGCAGCCGAATATACAAAAGATTTACAAATTTACCTTCGTGATGAAAAAGATAAAATAAGATTTATATACTTAAAAAAGCCAGAAAAAAAAAAACAGAGAAAAAACGAAAACAAAAGATCGACACACACTTTACAGCAACGTCTTGTTTATTTATCGGTACACCTATCTAGCTAAAAGATTCATTTTATATACTAGAGAATTAGTGAAACGTAACGAGTCTTGTTAAGTGTTTGCATTTGACGACCAATTATTTAAACATTAAGCCAAGACAGCTTGCACAGTTGTCGAGTGTTCACATTTGAGCAGATGGTGTACTTCCGCAGGCATGCAAAATTGACGCGGATAAGATAAAATGAGCATGTACACATGGCATGGACTGAAGACAAGACTCTTTAAGAGTTTAAGAAGTACGCTCTTGTACTGCAGTGTGGTGCATTCCCTCAAGCGAGCAAATATTTTTTATATATTTGATGTCAAAAGTGAGCAAATTGGTGTTAGAATAATCTTAGCCAAAGTAAAATCTCTCGAAATTAAGTAACTATTTCTCTCCTTCAAAATGCTCTATTTTCTACGCGTAAAAGCAGACGCACTCTTTTTCAATCTCTACGTTTCTTGACTGGCCGAGTTTCAAACTTTGAATTAAGACTGAAGGTTGGTTAAAGTCCAACTGTTGCGATACATATGCCTGGGCTAATGTTGGATTTATCGCGAGCACAGGCACGGAGTGAAGCACACTCGACACCCACGGAATTAAGCACACTCGACTGCTATATCATCTATATCAACTGATTAGACTTTATTGCTTAAATCAAGGTTATTCATGATATACATAATGGCAGCCGTAATTTCACAGATGGCATGCAGCAAATACCTGAGCGCTCGCGTAGCAAACTTTTTAGTGTGTGGGGCTAAAGATGAACGCATAAGCTTTAGTTTTCAAGGAAGGAGGTAGGGGCATGCGTAGCCTAACAAATTTTTTTTTTGGAAAGGTGGGGTGGGGGGAGGGAGAGGAGGAGGGGCTGAAGTTTTCCTCTACGCAATCTCTGTACCTACATATGTCCTTCGGAACTTGGCTTTAATTGAAGCAAAAACCTTCTCTAAGCAAGTTGTTATAAGGATCAGAAAGTACGAACTACATTTCGATATTCCATGGGATACGTACTGGGAATATCTCGGAAAATAATAAAAGTTTACCTGATGTTAAATTGACAATTATACGTTCTGAAAAGATAGGTATTTAATGTTCGATGTAAAATAAGTGTAGTTAAAGGTTGCTTGTGTTCCTAGCTTGTCCATTCAAAAAGAGTCATTTTGCATGGTGTAAATCAAAATAAAACCAAATGTGTAGTTTAGAGCCAATATTGTTCTTGATATAATCCATTTGCTTTGCTCGTTTTTCTCCTTCTTTGTTGTTGCCCAGTGTTATGATGTGAGGATGCAGTCAGTAATAAGATGTGAAGAACAGCCATTGCTAAAGCAAAATAGCATTAATTGGAAGGTGTCTTGATCACTTATCGGTTTTTTCCAGAATTTGATTCGAATGTCATTCGGCCAGGACGAAAGTGTGTAAAAGGCATAAGGCATCACCGTTAATTAGAGTAAGTAAGCTCCTTCTTTTTAAGCAGTCGTGGTCTTGACAGGTGTCGTATATTGGTGTTGATTACTGAGAAGTAGTACATGGCAGAGAAGCTGATGTGATCGATAGTAAATGTTTAAGAAGTGGAAAAAGAAGTAAATATAATATTATTTTAAGAAGTAAATATAATATGTTTACTTATAACATTTTTACTTGGAAAGAAAATTATATCAAGAAAAAGAGTAGTAAATAGTTCAAAAGTGTAAAATCGAAAATAAACTAAACATCGAAGATGTGAATCAGATGCTGAAATATATCGTTTGTAGTTTAATTTTGTAAAAAAATTGTTTCATTTCATGTAAATTTTCTATTCATTGATATCATAAGAAAAAGAGAGAAAAAAAAATGCTTTTCTTTTAGTAAAAAGAAATATGAAATAAATCAAACCAACTTAAGCCTAGTACATTATTATTGTGAATGTCACTAGGAATCACTTCACATATGGAGAATCAACTGAGTAGGGGTGTTTCTGGTCCGGTACCAGACCCTTTGCCGAGTCCAAGAAAAAGAAAAAGGAAAGACATTTTAAGTGCTGGAGAAGCAGTGGCCGATTCCAAAATAGAAAAGGTTTATTTCTCGATAACATTTGTAAGGTGTACGATGCGTCGCGAAAGCAAAATTGCAAGGATGGAAACAGTTATTGTGGGGATCGGTTTCAATAAAAATAGTCTAATAAATATTGTACAAGCTAGCTGATAATAAAAATAAAATCACTCTCGTTGAAAAGAAAATTGAGCGATAGCCTCCTGGCCGGGCGTGACTTATCCAGGGTCGACAAAAAAAAAAAAACTTTTTCCAATTTAACTTACGCCACGATTGCGTGATCTCATGACGTAATAGTTTACGCCCGGAAAGGAGCATGGTATCGTTGTAAATTTCATTCGGCTTTGAGTGACGATGTGTGTTAAAAAGGTGGTATTGCGGAGATTTTGTCCTTGAAAGAGCTCGACGCAACCTCGGAGATGATTGGTAAAATCTCCGGGATGTAAAGAAAGTATGAAATAGGGTTTATTTGGAGTAGATGAAGTTTAGTTCTTTTTTGACTCAGGAGTCAGAATTGCGAAGTATGGGCATGGTTATTTGATTTGAGGTAAAGAAAACGCTTCCCAAATCTTCATGTAATTGCTCAATGCTTTATTCTCAAACTATCTCTATAGTTCAACAGAAGCTTCTTGAAAATCCCTCCCGTCACCATTAATTTCTTTGCTATTTTTCCTTTTTACGCGTAATGTTCTTGACTGAAGGAGATGGTTTTCCTAGCGGGTGACTACCAGCCTAGAAGGCTGCGCAGTAGGACGGCGGGTTTGGATCTTCATTCATGCAGTACTTGCTGCACACTGTACATTCTAACTTTTTTGTGCAGTCTTCTTGAGCTAGTTCGAAGCATGTATTTGTCTTGTCAAGGCAGGGACTCTATCAGGGAAAAGAAGAAAATAGGTTAAGTAAGGGCATGAAGCAGGAACTGACGAGTATGTACATATAGGTTCTTGCCTGTACCCTTTAAATGTGCCATAAAATACTTTTCCAAGAGAAATTTGAAAAAAATATTTTGAAGATATTTACTACCTACCGCTAGTAAATATACTTATTTTCAGGTTGCTGGTTTTTAAATAAGCGTAACGGTCGCGAGTTCATATACACCATCGACAGAAGAATTCTACCGTGACGCGAACTGCCTCAAGAAAAAGATGAAGGATTACGGGGAGGTATAGACTGGGTTAGATTGTATATTACTGGGAAACTAAAGTTTGTTTATCAGAGTAAGTCCAAGTCTTTTTAGGTTGCTCGAGAATGGTGCCGAGTATGTGATTATCATTTAACGATAATTTAATAGGCTGCTTACGAGAAACGTGCGACAAATTTTTGCGGCATTATCACAAAATCTTAAAGCTCTCAACAACGAAGAGAGAGACAGAGAGAGAATGGGGCAACCATTTTATTCATAATGGACTCACCATCTTTGGAGGAGGCGTGGAAGATTTCTCGGACGACAGGTCAGTTTTAAGACATCCTCCAAAATTCTTCATGCACTCCAATCGTTTACAGGCATCAGTGTCTGCATCAAGTTCACATTCTCCGAATTTCTGTTCACAATCAGTCTGTAAATGGGAGCATGGTTAGCAGTGCTTTCATCTGGTAATTTTGATGAAATCTGACAGTAGTCATTTAAACAGAGACAGCGAAAAAGTCAAGAATCATGTCCAAAAACATATGAATTCACTTATTACACTTCTAGGTAAAAAGTGCGCATCCAAACCCAGAGCTGTCGATCCAGGTTTGGTTTTGTAATCAGCAGTTGGTGCATCTCTCCTTTTTAATCTCCTCCATACTGAACTAACCTCGTCTCCCTTTATCTTCCTTTAGGTTTTTTCTCAACGTATTGACGTTCTGTTTGATTTGGTTTGTTTTCAAGATGTTGGTGGATGAAAACTAGAGAGATACGGCGGGTTTGAGGCAATTAGTGACCTCATTAGTTCATTAACTATGCCCGACGTGATTTTTTATCCCGATTTGAGCCCGCATTTTGAGAATTCTTTCTCAAAGACCACAACGGACACACGGGTGGTGTCTGGTTTACAGTGGCGACGCAAAAAAAAAAAATGATTGGAGAATAAGTAGAATAATTTTGAAAGATGTGTCCTAAATCCTTTTCATGGGAAAAAAAGAAAAGAAAACTGTTTTTTCTAAAGGAAGTCGAAAGCGGCACTTAAAACTGACCATTTAACTTACTATGAATGCAGGTTGGCTTGTTGGATCATCCTGGTTCTCTACACCCTTCAATCCCTCGATAAGCTTATCAACGTTTTCGTTAAAGAACTTCAGAAGGGCTGGATGATAAAGCGATGTGTCGACTACGAAACCGACTGAAGCCCCAGTGACCAAGAGAACGAGGAAACACTGTAGAGATCTCATCTTGAGTTGGTTGCTTGGCTGTTTTGCTTGGCAGTATAACGAAGGTACTTTAGTCTACTCTATTTATAGTTAAGACTGCTTACCGCTCCTACATCGTTCAAGGGAAATAACAAAAGAGTCTTTGTTCATTCATGGGACCTTTTTTTGCCATGCCCTTGAGAAATAGGTAATGAGTTTATTTAGAGCGGGATCATCGGCCGCGAGGAAACAATTAAACGTACCAACATAAATACTTCTTGTCGTTATTTGGTTTTAACAAGGTTATAAAAGTTGAAGAATCCTTGAGTTAAAGCAGGAAAACGCCTAGAACCGAGTGCAAGTTGTGACCATTTATTGTATCTCAAAATTATAGTCTTCCATTCGTGCGTGAATAAATTGGAGATAATTTGTGATGCTGCTTGAATAAGTTAGAGATCCCCTTTGGCTTCTCAAGTCGTTAGGCCCCCGGGAAATAGATTTTCAACAGTGATGAAGAGTTTTTTCTCTCCTTGCGCTTGTTTGCGTGTCTTGTGTCTTGCAATTTTTTAACTGAGGTCAACATTGATCCGTAAAATTAGAAGACAGTTTTTCCGAGTGTAACTCTTTCGCTTCAGTTTCTACTATATTGTTTCTGCCGGATTTTGTCAGTGGGCGCAGCTGAATATACAAAAGATTTACAAATTTACCTTCGTGATGAAAAAGATAAAATAAGATTTATATATTTAAAAAAGCCAGAAAAAACAGAGAAAAAACGAAAACAAAAGATCGACACACACTTTACAGCAACGTCTTGTTTATTTATCGGTACACCTATCTAGCTAAAAGATTCATTTTATATACTAGAGAATTAGTGAAACTTAACGAGTCTTGTTAAGTGTTTGCATTTGACGACCAATTATTTAAACATTAAGCCAAGACAGCTTGCACAGTTGTAGAGTGTTCACATTTGAGCAGATGGTGTACTTCCGCAGGCATGCAAAAATGACGCGGATAAGATAAAATGAGCATGTACACATGGCATGGACTGAAGACAAGACTCTTTAAGAGTTTAAGAATTACGCTCTTGTACTGTAGTGTGGTGCATTCCCTCAAGCGAGCAAATATTTTTTATATATTTGATGTCAAAAGTGAGAAAATTGGTGTTAGAATAATCTTAGCCAAAGTGAAATCTCTCGAAATTAAGTAACTATTTCTCTCCTTCAAAATGCTCTATTTTCTACGCGTAAAAGCAGACGCGCTCTTTTTCAATCTCTACGTTTCTTGACTGGCCGAGTTTTAAACTTTGAATAAACACTGAAGGTTGCTTAAAGTCCAACTGTTGCGATATATATGCCTGGGCCAATGCTGGATTTATCGCGAGCACAGGCACACTCGACTGCTATATCATCTATATCAACTGATTGGACTTTATTGCTTAAATCAAGGTTATTCATGATATGCATAATGGCAGGTGACTAATACGTGGTATGAAACACAGAGGAAAAGTAGGCCTAGGGTTTCCTTTGGTATAAGGAACTTTATTACGACATAATTCAAATCCGTAATCTCACAGATGGCATGCAGCAAATACCTGAGGGCCCGCGTAGCAAACTTTTTAGTGTGCAGAGCTAAAGATGAACGCAAAAGCTTTAGCTTTCACGGAAGGAAGTAGGGGCATGCTTAGCCGAACAAACTTCTTTCTAAAAAAGTGGGGTGGGGGGAGGGAGAGGAGGAGGGGCTGAAGTTTCCCTCAGCGCAGTCTCCGTACAAACACGTCCTAAGGACCTTGGCTTTAATTAACGCAAAAACCTTCTTTAAGCAATTTGTTATAGGGATCAGAAAGTACGAACTACATTTCGATATTCCATGGGACACCTACTGGGAATATCTCAGAAATTTATAAAAGTTTACCTGATGTTAAATTGACAATTATACGATCTGAAAGGATAGGTATTTAATGTTCGATGTAGAATAAGTGTAGTCAGAGGCTGCTTTTGTCCTAACTTATCCATTCAAAAAGAGCCATTTTGCATGGTGTAAATCAAAATAAAACCAAATGTGTAGTTTAGAGCCAATGTTGTTCTTGATATAATCCATTTGCTTTGCTCGTTTTTCTCCTTCTTTGTAGTTGCCCAATGTAATGAAGTGAGGATGCATTCTGTAATAAGATGTGAAGAACAGCCATTGCTAAGGCAAAATAACATTAATTGGAAGGTGTCTTGATCGCTTATCGGTTTTTTCCAGAATTAGAGTCGTATGTCATTCGGCCAGGACGAAAGTGCGTGAAAGGCATAAGGCATCACCATTAATTAGAGCAACTAAGCTCCTTCTTTTTAGGCAGTCGTGGTCTTGACAGTACATGGTAGAGAAGCTGATGTGATCGATAGTATATGTTTAAGAAGCGGAAGGTATAATATATTTACTTGGAAAGAAAAGTATATCAAGAAAAAGAGTAGTAAATAGTTCAAAAGTGTAGAATCGAAAAATAAACTAAACATCGAAGATGTGAATCAGATGCTGAAAATATATCGTTTGTAGTTTAATTTTGTAAAAAAAATTGTTTTACTTCATGTAAATTTTCTATTCATCGATATCATAAGAAAAAGAGAGGAAAAATGTTCTTCTTTAGTAAAAAGAAATATGAAATAAATCAAGCCAACTTAAGCATAGTGCATTATTATTGTGAATGTCACTATGAATCACTTAACATTTTTGTAATTCAAAACTTGTATTATTCCAAATTTGCACTCTGAAATTCCTTATCAAAATCATAATTTAAGCAAAAAAAAAGCCTGATTCAAAAACTGTTTTTCATTTATAGAAAGGAGATGGGAAATTTAAATAAATAAAAATTCCATCAACCATTTGAGGGAAAGTATTTATGAAAGACAGCTTTGAAGAGAGAGAGAAGCGGTTGCATATAGCTACCCGGTCCTGGCAAAGGGCTAGGTCGGACACATCCCTGCATAGTGTAAAAAAGTGACTGTGTGCTACCCAAATAAAATGTGATAAGTAAGAAGGAGATGGTTATTTTGCCATTGTGTCTGGTGTAGCTGACCGTGAGTGGAAGACAATATAGAAAGACAACCAGAGAGAGTGGGTGGAGAAGAGAGGAACATTGACACCAAAGCTCATGTAGTTGAGAATCTGGAGAATCAACTGAGCAGGGGTGTTTTCTGGTCCGGTACCAGACCTTCGCCAAAGGAAAAAGGAAAAGGAAAGACGTTTTAAGTGCTGGAGAAGCGGTGACCGATTCCGAAATAGAAAAGGTTTATTTGTCGATAATACTTGTAACGTGTACGATGCGTCGCGAATGCAAAATTGCAAGGATGGAAGCAGTTGTTGTGGAGATCGGTTTCAATTAAAATAGTCTAATAAATATTGTACAAGCTAACTGATGGTAAAAATAAAATCACTCACGTTGAAAAGAAAATTGAGAGATAGCCTCCTGGCCGGGCGCGACTTATCCAAGGTAAAAAACGTTTTTGTTGCCAACCGAAAAAAAGAACTTTTTTCCAATTTAACTGACGACACGATTGCGTGATCTCATGACGTAATAGTTTGCGCCCGGAAAGGAGCATGGTATCATTGTAAATTTCATTCGGCTTTGAGTGACGATATGTGTTAAAATTGTGGTATTGCGGAGATTTTGTCCTTGAGAGAGCTCGACACAACCTCAGAGATGATTGGTACAATCTCCAGGATGTAAAGAAAGTATGAAATAGGGTTTATTTGGAGTAGGTGAAGTTTAGTTCTTTTTTTGACTCAGGAGTCAGAATTGCGAAGTATGGGCATGGTTATTTGATGTGAGGTAAAGGAAACACTTCCCAAATGTGCATGTAATTGCTCAATGCTTTATTCCCAAACTATCTCTATGATTCAGTAGAAGCTTGTTGAAAATCCCTCCCGTCACCATTGACTACAACTGCTTTCTAGTTTCTTTGCTATTTTTCTTTTTCAATGCATGATGTTGTCGACTGAAGAAGATTTTTTTTTTTTTTTTTTTTTTTGACTGAAGGAGATGGTTTTCCCAGCGGGTGACTGCCAGCCTAGAAAGCTGCGCAGTAGGACGGCGGGTTTGGATCTTCATTCATGCAGTACTTGCTGCACGCTGTACATTCTAACTTTTTTGTGCAGTCTTCTTGAGCTAGTTCGAAGCATGTATTTGTCTTGTCAAGGCAGGGACTCTATCAGGGAGAAGAAGAAAATAGGTTAAGTTAGGGCATGAAGCAGGAACTGAGGTGTATGTACATATAGGTTCTTACCTGTACCCTTTAAATATGCCTTAAAGTATTTTTCTAAGGGAAATTTGAAAAAAATATTTTGAAGATACTTACTACCTACTGCTGGTAAATATAGTTATTTTCAAGTAGCTGGTGTTTATATAAGCGTAGTGGTCACGAGTTCAAACATACCATCGGCAGAAGAATTTTATCGTGACGCAAACTGCCTCAAGAAAAATGAAGGATTACGGGGAGGTATAGACTACGTTAGATTGTATATGACTGAAAAACTAAAGTATGTTTATCAGAGTAAGTCCAAGTCTTTTAGGTTTTTCGAGATTGGTGTATATGATGTATGATTAACATTTAACGATAATTTAATAGGCTGCTTACGAGAAAAGTGCAACAAATGTTTGCGGCACTATCACAAAATTTTTAAGCTCTCAACAACGAAAAAAGAGAAAGAGAGAGAGAATGGGGCAACCATTTCATTCATAATGGACTCACCATCTTTGGAGGAGGTATGGAAGATTTCTCGGACGACAGGTCAGTCTTAAGACATCCTCCAAAATTCTTCATGCACTCCAATCGTTTACAGGCATCAGTGTCTGCATCAAGTTCACATTCTCCGAATTTCTGTTCACAATCAGTCTGTAAATGGGAGCATGGTTAGCAGAGCATGGTAATTTTGATGAAATCTAACAGCAGTCATTTAAACAAAGACAGCGAAAAAGTCAAGAATCATGTCCAAAAACATATGAATTCACTTATTCCACTTCCAGGTAAGAGGTGCGCATCTAAACCCAGAGCTGTCGATCCAGGTTTAGTTTTGTAATCAGCAGTTAGTGCATCTTTCCTTTTTAATCTCCTCCATACTGAACTAACCTCGTCTCCCCCCCCCTTTTATCTTTTTTTAGGTTTTTCTCAACGTATTGACGTTCTATTTGATTTGGTTTGTTTTCAAGATGTTGGTGGATAAAAACGAGAGAGATAAGGCGGGTTTGAGGCAATCAGTGACCTCATTGGTTCATTAACTATGCCCGATGTAATTTTTTAGCCCGATTTGAGGATGCATTTTGAGAATTCTTTCTCAAAGACCACAACAGACACACGGGTGGTGTCTGGTTTATAGTGGCGACGCAAAAAAAAAAAAAGAATTGGAGAATAAGCAAAATATTTTTGAAAGATGTGTCCTAAATCCTTTTCATGAGGAAAAAAAGAAAAGAAAACTGTTTTTTCGAAAGGAAGTCGAGAGCGGCACTTAAAACTGACCATTTAACTTACTATGAATGCAGGTTGGCTCGTTGGATCATCCTGGTTCTCTACACCCTTCAATCCCTCGATAAGCTTATCAACATTTTCGTTAAAGAACTTCAGAAGGGCTTGATGATAAAGCGATGTGTCGACTACGAAACCGACTGAAGCGCCAGTGACCAAGAGAACGAGGAAACACTGTAGAGATCTCATCTTGAGTTGGTTGCTTGGCTGTTTTTTGCTAGGCAGTATAACGAAGGTACTTCAGTCTACTCTATTTATAGTTAAGACTGCTTACCGCTCCTACATCGTTCAAGGGAAATAACAAAAGAGTCTTTGTTCATTCACGGAACCTTTTATTGCCATGCCCTTGGGAAATAGGTAATGAGTTTATTTAGAGCGTGGTCATCGACCGCGAGGAAACAATTAAACGTACCAACATAAATACTCCTTGCCGTTATTTGGTTTTAACAAGGCTATAAAAGTTTAACAATCCTTGAGTTAAAGCAGGAAAACGTTTACAACCGAGTTCAAATTGTGACCATTTATTGTATCTTAAAATTATAGTCTTCCATTCGCACGTGAATAAATTAGAGATAATTTGTGATGCCTAGTGAATAAGTTAGAGATCCCCTTTGGCTTCTCAAGTCGTTAGGCCCCCGGGAAGTAGATTTTTAACAGTGATGAAAAGTTTTTTCTCTCCATGCGCTTGTTTGGTGCCTTGCAATTTTATAACTGAGGTCAACATTGATCCGTAATATTAGAAGCCAGTTTTTCGGAGTGTAACTCTTTCGCTTCAGTTTCTACTGCATTATTTCGGCCGGATTTGTCAGCGGGCGCAGCCGAATATACAAAAGATTTACAAATTTACCTTTGTAATGAAAAAGATAAAGTAACATTTATATATTTTAAAAAAACAGAAAAACGGAGGAAAAACGGAAACAAAAGATCGACACACACTTTACAGCAACGTCTTGATTATTCATCGGTACACCTATCTAGCTAAAAAACTCATTTTACATACTAGAGAATTAGTGAAACTTAACGAGTCTTGTTAAGTGTTTGCATTTGACGACCAATTCTTTAAACATTAAATCAACACAGCTTGCACAGTTGTAAAGTGTTCACATTTGAGCAGATGGTGTACTTCCGCAGGCATGCAAAAGTGACGCCGATAAGATAAAATGAGCATGTACACATGGCATGGACTCAATAAATGCTGACAAGACTCTTTTAAGCGTTTAAGAAGTACGCTCTTGTTTAAAAACGTTATGCTTGGACAGCTTCCACAAGTGTGGTGCATTCCCTTAAGCAAGCAAATTTTTTACGTCTTTTAACTCAAAAGTGAGCACATCGTTGTTAAAATAATCTTAGCAAGTGCACAATTTCCCGAAATTAAGCAGGTATTTCTCTCCTTCAAAATGTTCTCCTTTAAAATCGTTTTTTTTCTACGTGCAAAGGCACACGCGCTCTTTTTCAGTCTCTACTTTTCTTAATTGGCCGAGTTTCAAACTTCGAATTAAGGCTGAAGGTTGTTTAAAGTCCAACTGTTGCGTATGCCTGGGTTAATGTTGGATTTATCGCGAGCACACGCACGGGGTGAAGCACACTCGACTGCTATATCATCAACTGATTCGATTTTATTGCTTAAATCAAGGTTATTCATGATATGCATAATGGCAGCTAACTAATGCATGATATGAAACACCGTGGAAAAGTAGAGTTTCCTTTGGTATAAACAACTTTATTACGACTTGATTTAAATACGTAATTTCACAGATGGAAATACCTCAGGGTCTACGTAACAAACTTTTAAGTGTGTGGAGCTAAAGACGAACGCATAAGTTTTAGCTTACAAGGCAGGAGATAGGGGCTTGCTTAGCCTGACATGTTTTTTTTTTCTAAAAAGGTGGGGTGAGGAGGAGTGGGAATGAGGGAGTGGGAACCAGTGAGAATCGAACGTCGGCATAAATTTCAATCGATGGAAGTCAAAAAGAAAATAAAATGGATGGGACGGAGTAACAAGAGAAAGAAAAGATTGAAAAAAGTAGTCCATTAATATTAATATTAGAATCAACAATTTTTTTGAAACGGATTCTACTATAAAAATTAACTATAAAAAGCAAGGACGTTTCGACCGCTCAACAGTCATTTTCATGCACTTATATAATCAGTTGTAAATATGCTAATGACATGCTGACTAAAACTCTAAAATATTTACCTAGAAACAATACGAGAAATTGCGGCAAGAATGAGAAAAAACGCTCAGGCGAAAAAAAACAATATTAAAAGTAAATCGATTTGATAAATATTTTTGATCGATCGAATCACTCTGTTTGTTCAGTTTTGGTTTAAGTTCGTAAATAAAAGCATTTCAAAGATCAAATAGTCCAGTTTATGCTGACATTTCAAAATCTTGAAATTTTTTCAAATAACCGTTAAGCGGTCGAAACGTCGTTACTTTTAATGCTAACTTTTATAGCAAAATATTAATTTTACTGGTGATAAAGATTTGGGTAAATAAGTGTGCCATGAACGCCACCGGTGTTAAAATTTAACATTCGCGGTACGAAAGCTATTCTTTAAGACACGTATCGTCATTTGCATTTATCTAGAGCTCTGTTACTTGAAACAGAGTTTTTACGAACGGAAACAGCGTGTGTTGAAATTAGATAGCTCTGAAATGCGGTTTCTCTTTCGTGAAGCGAGTAAGAGAAAACAAGTTCGTATATTTCGCTAAAATAAGCAAAACTTGTAAATGAGTCAAATGAACAAGATGCCCACTTAAAAAAAAGAGCATGTGTTTTTAGCTGCAAACGATGCGATGACAAATTTACCAAAAAAGCCGAGCGGAGAAATCTCTCCCTTTTAGTCGATGCCTGGGAAGACAAATCTCTTTCAGTCGCCAGCCAGTTCTCCCAAAAATTCTCCAAACTCTTGGAAATTTCACTAGCTCTTAATTCGTTTCAGAACAACACAAGGGCTAAGGAGTAAAGAATTGCAACAACTATGTCCAAGAAACTGAAGCTCCACAAAAGGAACATTTGCATGAACTTGTTAAATGTCACCTAAAAATGAATTGTTTCTGCAGGTTGTAAAGGTTCTGAGTTGAAAATGTTTCCCCCATGATCTACAAATGTAAGCCAGTGGGGCTTCCTCAGAGTGCTTTTCCACTGATATAATTGTCACTTTGATAGTACAAACTGGGCATAGATAGAGGTCGGACATGCAAATCAGACATCTGAATTGTCCCTTGATTCTTGAAAAAAAAAAAAAAAAAAAGATTTGCAACTGCACGATTTTATAAAGAACTGGTTGTCAACTCAGTTGTGTCAACTCTTCATGTTTACTTCGCACGCACTGAAAAAATAAGTCACAATAAACTTAGAAGTATTCTTTAGCCCAAAAAAGGCACAGAATTATATCGTTAACTTTGCATTAAGGTCACAAAAAAGTATCTTCATGAAACGAAACGGTATATCATAATTTTTTCAATTACTTCTCAAACAAAAATGCTCACATTCAGCGCCGAGAAATTAGCTCTTTTTTACATGGGCGCTTGTTCGAAACAATTTGTATGCATCTACCCAGTGCAAAAAGAAATCACTGTTTTCTGCCTGTCAACTAAGAAAAAGGGGGCATAATTTTTTGCTATGATAAGAGGCATATTTGTAGTTTATTGTACTCTTTCGAGCAACGATAAAGTTGTACCTTTGTCGCAGACTCATAATGTGAGGCAAGTGCAGTACCAGGTATGTTTGTCCATAGACAAATGAATACCTTTTGTTTCTCGCTGACACAGAACAAAAAGTAGAAACACCCCTTTAATGCAACGAATAAATTACCTCTGAAATAAATAGGGTATTGCAACAGATGCAAACACATTGTAATGACAGGCACCGCTTTTCAGAAATATTAACCAAAGATAAGTTCATTGCAACCAACAAAGAGCGTGTTAAGTACACATAGACAATTATCACAAGTATGGTGCCGCCAGTGTCGCAAGATGCAGAACAAAAGTATTTTTCAGTTTGCTAGAATTTTTATAAAATAGAATTACATCTGAGTAACTAAACTGTTTATCTTTTTGCGCAGAGGTTTGTGAAGATGTAGCGAAACAAATTTTTACTATTGTTCTTGGTTTTGTATCTTCCTTTCTAAGGCTTATAAAAGCATCGCCCCATGTATCAAGCTGTTTTGTCAACAGAAGTGCTATAGCAGAGATGAAATCTCTAATACTGTCCTTGTTAATCGGTGCTTCTGCCATCCTAGCAGAATCGCAATTTGATCATGCAGCTCGCTCGGAGTTCTTAAATGACGAAAACAAAGTGACTAATGCGAAAGATGAATCACGCCCTCATCAAATGTCTTTTTCCTTACTTACCTTGCCGTTCTTTTTTGGTATGTCATTAAGAGATATAATCAATTTGAGATGGAGCTAATTTGGGATATAAAGCAAAATTTGTATTTCACTGTTACTTTCGTCAATCACCATCTGAGAGTCTGTGATAAATGCCCGTTAAAACTGTCCATGATGTACGGAGGAGAGTATGTTAACATAAAGCAGCGATGTTATCGTTCCTTAAGTGTGACATTAGCGGGAAGCCTTACAGTACAGAATATATGCTGTACGGGGCTGAAGGGCTGTCCCAGGTAGAAGACTCCTATCAAAATATGTCGAATGCTTTGAGAATTATGGCGACCAAATCAGATCGTATTGGTATCTATTATCATATGTGTATTCAAATGAGAGTGGTGCTCCAGATTCAGAGTGGAGGTAATCGAAATCGGATTATAAGATTAATGGTGTACGTAAAAAAAATTTTGGAAGATAGGTTTTTGTTTCAGAATCTCAAACAGTGGTAAAAAGTGATTTTTATATTTACTTTTCTAAGGTGGGGAAAAAAGTAGACGATTTCGTATGCATAATTCTCCTTTAAACTTGAAACAAATTAAATTTACGATAAATTTAAACGAAAAGCAGTGGACAAGTCTATTAAGCGAGTGCTGACACTAACAGATCGAATCCCTCTGGTAAGATACAAAACCGGTTTTAAGTGAACTATGCATCTTTGATATTTCAGGAAAAAAGGCACTGGCCTACCTGGTTTCCAACCTGGAACCCCAGTTGGCGTCCATCATGGAACCCCAGACCCAGCTGGTATCCTACCTGGCGTCCATCCTGGTGGCCGACTTGGCGTCCATCCGGGAAGCCTACTGGGTTTCCGACCGGAAAACCCAGCTGGCGTCCGACTTGGCGACCAACGTGGCGACCGACTTGGCGACCGACTTGGCGTCCGACTTGGCGTCCGACTCGGCGTCCGACTCGGCGTCCGACTCGGCGTCCGACTCGGCGTCCGACTCGGCGTCCGACTCGGCGTCCGACTCGGCGTCCGACTCGGCGTCCGACTCGGCGTCCGACTCGGCGTCCGACTCGGCGTCCGACTTGGCGTCCGACTTGGCGTCCGACTTGGCGTCCGACTTGGCGTCCGACTTGGCGTCCGACTTGGCGTCCGACTTGGCGTCCGACTTGGCGTCCGACTTGGCGTCCGACTTGGCGTCCGACTTGGCGTCCGACTTGGCGTCCGACTTGGCGTCCGACTTGGCGTCCGACTTGGCGTCCGACTTGGCGTCCGACTTGGCGTCCGACTTGGCGTCCGACTTGGCGTCCGACTTGGCGTCCGACCTGGCGTCCGACCTGGCGTCCGACCTGGCGTCCGACCTGGCGTCCGACCTGGCGTCCGACCTGGCGACCGACCTGGCGACCGACCTGGCGACCGACTTGGCGTCCATCTTGGAAGCGTTAAAACTGAATATCTACTTGGCACTTATCATATCTCGGTCTCCACTGCAATTGCTATGCCATATGTCGCATAACCACCATGGGAAATTAAAATAAGATCTCGTAGATATCATAGATAATTGAAAAAAATTTGGGGAATAAAGCATTCAAAACTCATCTGAGGCTCTTTCTTACATGCAGCTATCATATAATGCTATGAGGAGAGGTTGGCTCTAGAATCATAAGTCAATAAGTTATATTTACTTCGACGTCTTCGAAGAGTTAAATTTCCCGCTTATCAGCTCTTTCACTGTCGTTTTCTATTGCCGCGAGCGGTGACTAACCATGTAATAACTTTAAATCCAAAGTCCTTCACGATTGCTTCGAGAAAACTCGCACTAGATGTGGCAGTGTTTAACGCAACATTAACACCAAAAATTGAGAAAAACTGAATGATATAAAGAAGTCTTAACTCAGTGGCCTGGTGGCACCGTTCGTGGATGCCGCCACCGCGCATGCTTGAAAAACTAAGATGTGAGAGTTACTGTTATTATTGTTTTATATTATTATTATTTTTATTTCCGTTATTGTCATTACTGCCGTACCGTTCAAATAAAAAGCCGGCGCGGCCTGCCAATGCTGGTTTAGTGAAGGGGGGGGGGGGGAGGGAAGGGGAGAATGAAGAGGGAAAGGGGGGGACACAAATGCAGGTGGGATCGGAAAAAGAATTAAACTGCCATTACCAGGCAACCAGTAATAATTGAGAACATAGTATTTTATTTTACTGTGAAGCCCATTATTAGGGTGATGTTCCATTTTGAGCAATAATAGCGGCGCACCCTTTTCAGGGACTAATAAAGTACAGCGGATGTTGCATCATTCATATCACTCAACAGGCAAATCGATGCCTCTTGTTAATCAGTGTTGGAACCGAGAAAAAAAGTCACTTTCTGCAAATGATAACTTATATTATTTTCAGGAATTGCTACGTTGAAACAGACGCAAACGGGCTATGTAAAGGGCGTCGCTTTCAGAATTACAAACACAAGTTATTTTCAACCAACGAAGAGCGCGCAAAGTGCGCATAAACAATTCGCAAGCGTATGGTGTAGCTTATTTCGCAAAACTCAAAACGCCAAACGGAAACCGATACCAGTTTCCGAAATTTTCATAACATCTCTTAGCAGTTTACCCGCTAAACTCCTCATTTTTTCGCCGAAGTACGTAAAGATTTACATAAATAAACAGTTGTGTATTTTCAGTTATGTAATTAAGTTTCTTAGGCTTACAAAAGGAAAGGCAGGTCCTTCCCAAGTTTTCGAAATTCTCATTACATTTATTTTCAGTTTACCTGCTAAACTCAGTGCTCATTTTCTCTCGCCGCGGTATTTAAAGATTTACATAAATAAACAATTTCAATATTCTCGGTTGTGCGAATAATTCTCCTAGGCTTGTAAAAGATAACTCTGGCTGGATCACAAACAGCAAAGCACTCTACCCAAGATGAATTCTCTATTTCTGTTTACGTTTTTGTTACTCGGCGCTTCTTTAGTTTTGGCAGATTTGCAGTTTGACCATCCGCCCCCTTTCCCCTCGGAGGCTTTAAGTGATGAGCAAAAAGAATTCCTTCTTCGAGAGCTGACTGATACAAAAGATGATTCGCGCGCTAAATGCGCAAAAGTAAGTATGAAGGGATGTAATAAATTTAACTTGGTAATGTTTCTATGCTTATTTGGGCAATGGAAATTTTTTTGTAACAAATATTGGATGTATTTTAAGTAACGTGGAGGCCAATTAGGTCTTCTGTTAATTATTGAAAATTGCGCCTACATTCAGCATATATCTCTATTTAGTGGACACTGATCTGGAATCAAAACTGTTAATAAGTATAGTATATTTTGACAACTTTGTTATGATTTTTAATCTTTTCTATCTTAGGAGCCGGTTTTGAGACCTAAATGGCGTATAATTTAACGTGAATCCTCTTAAAGCACCCATTCTGTCTTGGCAGGCTCCTCCATTTAGGACGTTTCACGATAACGCCTAACCAGTACCATCGCCATGTGTGACATTCTATGAAACCATGGCAAAGTTCGATAGAGTCGGGCACATATCGTAGATAAGTGAAATAGCTGAGGGAACATGGCATGTGAAAATTATTTGAGTTTCCATGTCATAAGTAGAAATCTTTGGTCATCAGTGCATGCGTTTTAAGTGATCTTTTGGCTGAGAAATCGAAAGTCGATATACTATATACAATTCGAGGTGTTCAGCCAACGTGTCTGGTCATAGAAAAATAAGCGAGGCCCTGTTGGAGCTGAATGGTGGGGGTTGGGGAGGAGGGGAGGCGGGGAGACAACACTGCAAAGGGGATGGGGAGACTAAGATGACGAGAGAGTCATAATTGTCATAACTGGGAGATCTGACATTGTTTTGAAGCTTCCTCTCCGTAATTCTGCCATTTGAGCACTTGAATCAGCTCATGAGAGTGTAGAATATGGCTTTTAGCTAATTCCCCTTCTCTGCTCCCTCAGATGTTGAAAATAAAGTTTTGCACGCTTTTGAACCTTTCTATTAGTCTTTTAAGAAAAAAATAAGAAGTCTACATTTATATTTCTTGTTTCTTCCACTGCCTTGATCTCTTGGTTAGGATAATTTTTACCTGGATTGGTATGTTTTCAAACACATTTTTGTTAACATAAGTTCACTTCAGGCCTTCCGTTGATGAGTCCCAGTGTATAAACTGAAGGTAACTAGATTGCTAGATTAATAGTTGTGGTTTGAATTTTTACAAGTAACTACCTCACAAGCTCAGAAAACTTTTAAATCAGCTTTATTCCTCCAAATTATTCAACTATCCAATGACATCTACATCACATTCATTCTTTAGCATAATTGGAAACATTCGAAGAGGATTGATCACCATGGAGCAATGGGAAGGTACCTCGGTCTTCCAGTTAGAGGGAGACTATTTACCTCCAGGCATATTTTAACTTCGGCCCTGCATATTAATTTATTGTTGCAATCAATGCCAGGTTTGTTCATGCATTTCTTACCAATATCGAGACACTTTTTCTGAAAATAAATAAAATAACAAAGCAAGAACACACTTCATAATTCGTTATTCTTTCTTAAACCTTTAACTTTACTTAAGCAAAGATATTTTCATTTTAAAAATGTCCATTGCATTTTACGTTAAAAGAAACTTTTTTTTCACAAAATAAACCAATCAGTTTTAAATAGAATAAGAAAGATTCTAAGTTTTGATGGTGGGTAAGTTTTTCAGTTAGTTGATGTCTTTTTTTTTGCAGTTCACCCGCCCACGATGATTTTTGATTTCTAGAATTCATTTATACTTCCGAGGAAGTAGCGCTTCTTCTATCTCTGAAAATTCTAGAAAAAGCTCCCATCTGGAACAATTATTGTTCACCGGAGAAGCCTATAGGACAGCTCCACAACTTTTTGCAGTCCCATGGTTAAAACAAAAGTCTTAAATTTAAGTGAAAACCTAGCATGTATTCCCTCATTCAGTCATTTAGTCATACAATCATTCAATCATTCAGATTTCTAATTATCTATTTATTCGTATGTTCATTTAACATACGTACCTCGCCCGGAGTTGGCGTGGGGCGTGGATAAGGTAGCTTTGACTCGATGCAGGTTCTATATTTCTCATAACAAGCCAATTTTTTACAAGCGTTAACCTCGGCGACTACCAGACAAATCCTGCGTGAAAGGTTACATCAATTCTGTTGATGATAAAATAAACTTTCCGATAACTTTCATTTACGCACATCACCTCTCTAAGGGGTTTTAGAAGTGTTTTTCTCGCGTGTCACTAAGTTGACCTCTTTATCAAATGAAGAGGTCAGAATATACTCAACACGCTCGTTGTTACATCACCTGCTACAAAGTAGTAAAATTGGGCTTACGAGAGTAGGAAAGATCGTCGTTAGTTGAAGTTGCGGATCGTTTTCTTCTCAGCCAACTCTCTCAACAAATCTCTGCTTTCTTTATCTGAAAATTCATCAAGAGCTGAATGCTCAAAAGGCGATTTTGCCAAGGTGACTGAAGCTCCGAAAAACAGAACCAAATGGGCATTGTAGATGACGAAGAAGTCTTTGCCCAAGCGTTGTAAGCGTAAATATCCCGCCCACGGTAAAGGCAAACAGTTTACTTTGTGTCATCTAGTATTTTTAGATCTCGTAATACGGTATAACACATTGTCCTGTCATGAATTTCACACGTGGCCTGTTTAAGGTGGTCCACTAACCCAAGTCAGGTTTTGTTATAGTTATTACCACAGATGACATACACAAATCTCGTCTGAGAAGTAGATATCATGAAGTAAAGATTCCGTGTGGCAAGGATTCTAAAGCGTAAGATACGAAATAGCTATGATATCAGCTTTGTTTAACAAGTCCCACATTTAAAATAAACAGAATAGTTAACTCAGTTATGTAAATTTTCTGCTTTTCTTCTCGAACTCATAATATGCTTAGAGATAAACGAAATTCTTGTTGAAATAGCTAATAAAAAGACAAATCGATCAAAAATTTGGTACTTAGAAGGAATCATAATTTTTTTTATCTACCTTTTTACTATTTGAACTTCACGAACGACTGTTACAACAGTAAAAACACCACGTCAAATTCGAAATCATAAAACAGGGAAAACCTGAAGAAAGTTAAAATTAAAGTAATAGAAAACTGCACATTTTCCTGTTGATATAATTCTGACCATACACAAGCAAGCATTAATTTTGTGGCTTTTTGGATTGTTGACAAGATAGATTGTAGACGACTGAGTAACGAAAAATAAAGATAGAAATTAATAATATGCTATAAGTCAAGAGAACGAAGGGAAAAAAGTAAAGAGCTAAAAAACTCATTTCCTTTTATATCACTATAATAACAAACCAGAATTGGATAAGAGTTCTTTAGACAAAAAACGGTATACAGGAGGCAGGGCTGCGGGGAATAAAGATACGGATCCAAAACAAAAGAAAAAACAAAGCTGATTTGAAAGTTTAAGGAAACCGCATCCATCTGTTTAGCCCAAACTAGAAAGATTTAGTGACCTGGTTGAAAGGTATCAAGAAGAAAATATAAATTGGTATCCATCGCTGTAAGACTTCCCACAAACTTGGAAGTAGGAAGAGGTAATTGTACACTCCGCGTCGGAAACTGGCCCACATGAACGGTTTATATTCCAGGAACGCTAATTAATGAAGTAAAGGACAAAGAATAAAAGAGTAACTTGATTGAACGTAACCGGTTATTCTCTGATTGCTTATGCTGCCATTTGCACGCTATTCTGTGTTCGAGAGAGTGTCTCTCTTTGCACGCAATTTGCGCTCTTTGAGCGATAAGATTTGGAAACAATTATATGAAATGACAGCCGTGACACCTTTGCAAAGGTTACAGAAAAATGATGGGTAATTCTATGTGAGGAAAGTCAGTATGTTATCATTATTAAAAAATTTTGAGTGTCTTCTGAGAAGTGATTCTTTTTCACTCTTTTTCTCACCCTTTTCTTTTTTTTGCAACCGAAAGTGACCTCTAAAAGAATATCCATTCTTCAATTCCGTCGACAATTGCGCAAACCAAATAGGTATAAAATATGTGCTTGCCTCTTTTCGCAAAGGAAGTGCAAATTAGCTAAATAGAGGAAAAAATTGGTCACGTGAAACTCATCACGTAGCTATTTACTACCTTCTAAATATTCGATGAGAATATCATTTAAAAAAAAGTTCCATTTAAAAATGTGTAATGGTTGGGAAGGTGAGAGCAATCAACCACTGTATCATTTATCACTATAGCACTGAGAGAGAGCCAGATTTGAGGAGAGGGAGGATCGATGAAAGTTTTTTTTCTAACGAGCTCTGAATCACGACATGAGGTGAACGTTTACAAAATGCGCCATAATCTATAAAAAACTCTCCTCGATTCAAATTTCAGTTTAACGGTCTTGATTCCAATAAGTTTCATTCAACCTCTCTTGCATCATGGGAAAATAATAGTGATTAGCTGTCCACATCTCATCTATGATTTTATTTGATATTAGATGATCTATTTTCATAGAGATCTTTTGGAAAGTTTTTGATATTTTAATTGTGACTGATCGTTTTAAATTTTTTTTGTCAAAACTTTATTCTATAGATCTATTCTTTGAAATAACTGGACTATTCATGTCATCTTGGATAAAAGAGAGATGTGTTTTATTGCCAAGAAAATCAAATTGAGAGCCTTACCATTTCTAAAGTTAGCACTAACTTAGCGCTGCTCACGGATCGCCAGGTAAAAACAACAAACAATACGACTTTTGAAGCAGTTTCATTCCCCGAAGTTACTTTTATTATCCATGACATCTACATAATTTGTGTTTTGATGATTATTTCTTTTTTTCGTTATATGCGTCTGGACCGGGTTGACAGTTACTTTAGGGAGGAATGGGCCTGGGGCGACGACTTGGCCTTAGACGACTGGGCCTGGGACGACAACTGGGTCTAGGACGACTTGTTGGTTTAAGCTTATTGCACACTTTAAATGTAACGTGGAGGCCAATCCGGTCTTCTCTTATTTATTGAAAATTGCGCCAACATTCAGCATATATCTCTATTTAGTGGACACTGATCTGGAATCAGGACTGTTAATAAATATGGAATACTTCAACAAGTTTGTCATGATTTTTAATCTTTTATATCTTAGGAGCCGGTTTTGAGACCTAAATGGTGTATAATTTAACGTGAATCCTTTTAAATGACCTGTTCCGTCTTGGCAGGCTTCTCCATTTAGGACGTTTCACGATAATGTCCAACCAGTACCATCGCCACGTGTGACATTTTATGAAAACCACGGCAAAGTTCGATAAAATTAGGCACATATCGTAGATAAGTGAAAAAGCTGAGGGAATATGGCATGTGAAAATTATTTGAGTCTTCGTGTCATATGTAGAAATCTTTGGTCATCAGTGCATGCGTTTTAAGTAATCTCCAGAAGGTGGGCTGAGAAACCGAAAGTCGATAGACTATATATCATTCGAGGTATTCAGCCAAAAAATAAGCGAGGCCCCGTTGGAGCTGGATGGTGGGGGTTGGGGAGGCGGGGAGACAAGACTGCAAAGGGGATGGGGGGACGAAGATGACGAGAGAGTCGTAACTGTCATAACTGGGAGATCTGACATTGTTTTGAAGCCTCCTCTCCGTAATTCTGCCATTTGAGCACTTGTATCAGCTCATGAGAGTATGGAATATGGCTCTTAGCTAATTCCCCTTCTCCACCCCTTCAGATGTTGAAAATAAAGTTTTGCACGCGTTCGAACCTTTCTACTTTCTTACATTTCTGGTTTCTTCCACTGTCTTGATCTCTTGGTCAGGATAATTTTACCCGGATTGGTATGTTTTCTACTCATTTGAGGGCTTTTAAACACATTTTTGTAAACATAAGTTCACTTCAGGCCTTCCGTTGATGAGTCCCAGCGTAGAAAGTAAAGGTAACTGGATTGCTAGATTAATAGGTTTGGTTTGAATTTATACAAGTAACTACCTCACAAGCTCAGACAGCTTTTAAATCAGCTTTATTCCTCCAAATTATTCATCTATCCATGACATCTACATCACATTCTTTCTTTACCATAATTGGCGCCAAGAGTGACGAGTTTCAAGAGAAACAAGAGGATTGATCACCATGGAGCAATGGGAAGGTACCTGGGTCCTCCAGGGAGATTATTTACCCCCAGACATATTTTAACAGCAGCCATGCATAATAACTTCTTGGTGCAGTCAATACCAGGTTTGCCCATGCATTTCTTTCCAATATCGAGACACTTTTTCTGAAAATAAAATAATATTACAAGAAAACACCTTATTATTCGTTGTTCTTTTCTAAAAAATTTAACTTTACTAGGCAAAGATACTTTATTTGAAAAATGTCTACTTCATTTTACGTTGAAAAAGACGTTTTTTCTTTTTTTCATGCAAATCAATTAGTTGTAGATGGAATAAAATAGATGGTAAATTTTGAGGGTAAGTTTTTCAATAAGGTAACGTCCTTTTTTTTGCAGTTCACCGGCCCACGATGATTTATGATTTCTAGAATTCATTTATATTTCTGAGGAAGTTGTGCTTCTTCTATCTCTAAAAGTTCTATAAAAAGCTCCCATCTGGAACAATAATTGTTCACCAGAGAAGCCTATCGGATAGCTCCACAACCTCTTGCTTTATATTCCCATGTTTGAAACAAAAGTCTTACATTTAAGTGAAAACCTAGCATGTATTCCCTCATTCAGTCATTTAGTCATACAATCATTCAATCATTCAGATTTCTAATTATCTATTTATTCGTATGTTCATTTCACATACGTACCTGTCTCGGAGTTGGCGTGGGGCGTGGATAAGGTAGCTTTGACTCCATGCAGGTTTTATATTTCTCGTAACAAGCCAGTCTTTTACAAGAGTCATCCTTGGCGACCGCCAGACAAATTCCCCGTGAAAGTTTACATAACTTCTGTTGATGATAAAATAAGCTTTCATAACTTTCATAACCCCTTTAAGGGATTTTAGAGGTGTTTTACTCGCGTGTCATTAGGTTTACCACTTCAAACGCAGAGGTCAGAATACACTCAAGAAGCTCGTTGTTACGTCACCTACTAAGTTAAGCCTCAACCTGATGTGAATCATTTTATCCCCTAAAAAAGTCTTTCTGATAAAAAAGAACGATGATATCAGTGGGGAGGCTTATAATTGCTTTTGCCGATGGTAAAGTTTTCTTCTGATACAGCAATACTTAAAACACAAAGTAGAAAAATTGGGCTTACCTCAGCAGGAAAGATCGTCGGTAGTATGAGTTTCGGATCGTTTTCTTCATCAGCCGACTCTCTCAACAAATCATCTCTTTCTTTACCTGAAAACTCATCGAGAGCTTTATGCTCAAAAGGCGAATTTGCCAATGTGACTGAAGCTCCGAAAAAGAGGACCAGTAGAAGAGATTTCATCTTGAATACGCTGCAATGTTGTCTGCAGGGCAATGGCATGAACTAACTGGAACACCTATCACTTTTATACACAATCGTGTCTTGTTCTGCATTACAATGGACATTGTAGATGACGAAGAAGTCTTTGTTCAAGCGTTGTTAGCGTAAATATCCCGCCCGCGGTGCAAAAGGCAAACAGTTTACTTTATGTCATCTAGTATTTTTAGATCTCATAATACGGTATAACACATTATCCTGTCATCATGATTTCACAGGTGGCCTACTAACCCAAGTCAGGTTTTTTTATATTTATTACTACAGATGACATACATAAATCTCGTCTGAGAAGTAGATATCATGAAGTAAAGATTCCGTGTGGCAAGGAGCGTAAGATACGAAATAGCTATGATATCAGCTTTGTTTAACAAGTCCCACATTTAAAATAAACAGAATAGTTAACTCAGTTATGTAAACTTTCTGTTTTTTATTCACGAACTCATAATATGCTCAGAGATAAACGAAATTCTTGTTGAAATAGCTGATAAAAAGACAAATCAATCCAAAATTTGGTACGTTGGAGGAATCATAGTGTTTTTTCTCTACCTTTTACTATTTGAACTTCATGAACGACTGTTACAACAGTATTATGAATGCATCTAGTGTTTTTAGATATCGTAATACGGTATAACACTATCCTGTGATGAATTTCACAGGTGGCCTGTTTGAGGTAGCCTGCTAACTAGTTATAGCTCTGTATAGTTATTTCTAAAAGATGATACAAATCTCGTCTGAAAAGGAGATATCACGAAGTACAGATTCCGTGTGGTAAGGATTCTACAGCCTAAGATACGAAATAGTTAAGATATCAGCTTTGTTTAACAAGTAAGTTCCATATAAAAATCAACAAAAAAGTTAACTCAGTTATGTAAACTTTCTGTTTCTTCTTCACGAACTCATTATATGCTTAGAGATAAACGACAGTGTTGTTTAAATAGCTGATAAAAAGTGAAATCAATCCAAAATTTGGTACGTAGGAGGAATCATATTGTTTTTTTATCTACCTTTTTCTATTTGAACTTCATGAACGACTGTTAAAACAGTAAAAACACCACGTCAAATTCGAAATCATAATAATGGGAAATCCTGAAGAAAGTTGAAATTAAAGTAACAGAAAACTGCATGTTCCTGTTGATATAATTACTGACCTTACCTAGCAAGCATACTTTTATTTTGTGGCTCTTTGGATTGTTAACAAGATAGATTGTAGACTGAGTGAATGACGAAAAATAAAGAAAGAAATGAATAAGATGTTATAAGTTAAGAGAACGAAGGGAAAAAAGTAGAGAGCTAAAAACTCATTTTCTTCTTTAGCACGATATAAAAGTTCTGTTAACAAAAACTGCATGGGAAGGGAGGGTTGGAGGCAATATGCGCGCTAGATATGGATCCAAAACAAAAGAAAAACCAAGCTGATTTTGAAAGTTTAAGGAAACTGCATCCATCTGTTTAGCTCAAACTAGAAAGATTTTGTGACCTGGTTGAAAGGTATCATGAAGAGAATATAAATTGGTATTGTAAGACTTCCCACAAATTTGGAAGTAGGAAGAGGTAATTATGCACTCCGCGTCGGGAAACGAACGGTTGATATTCCAGGATCGCTAATTAATGAGGTAAAGGACAAAGTAGGAAAGAGTAACTTCATCGAACGTAACCGGTTATTTTCTGATTGCTGCATGTTATTCTTTGTCCGAGAGATATGTCTCTCTTTGCGTGCAATCTGCGCTCTTTCAGTGATAATATTTGGAATAAATTATATAAAATGACAGCCGTGACACCCCGGCAAAGTTACAGAAAAGTGATAGGTAATTTTATGTGTTGAAAGTCATTATGTTATCATTATAATAACTGAAATTTTGAGTGTCTTCCGAAAGTGATTCTTTTTCACTCTTTTCTCTCTCTCTCTCTCTCTCTTTTTTTTTTTTTCTGAAAGTGACCTCTAAAGTATATCCATTTTTCAATTTCATCGACAATTGTGTAAACTAAATAGGAATAAAATATGTGCTTGCCTCTTTCCGCAATGGAAATGCAAATTAACTTAATGGAGAAAAAATTGGTAACGTGAAACTCATCACGTAGCCAATTATTACCTTCCGAATATTCGATGTGAATATCAATAAAAAAATTTATATTGAAAAATGTGTATCGGTTGGGAAGGTGAGAGTAATTAATCACTGTAACACTTATCACTGTAACACTTATCACTGTAACACTTATCACTGTAACACTTATCACTGTATCACTTATTACTGTATCACTTATCATTGCAACACTGAGAGAGAGCCAGAATTGAGGAGAGGGAAGATCGATGAAAGTTTTTTTTTTAACGAGCTCTGAATCACGACAGGAGGTGAACGTTTACAAAAATGTACTGCAATCTACAGAAAACTATCTGCGATTTAAATTTCACGCTTAATAGCCTTGATTCCAAGTTCCATTCAACCTCTCTTGCATCATGGGAAAATTACAATAACCAGCTGTTCACTTGTCACCTATGATTTTATTTGATATTAGGTGATCTATTTTCGTCAGGATCTTGTGGAAAGTCTGATATTTAAATTGTGACCGAAAATTTTAAATTTTTTTGCCAAAACTTTATTCTATAGATCTATTCTTTGAAATTACTGGAGTATTCATGTAATCTTTGATAAAAGAAAGATGTGTTTTATTGCTAAGAAAAACAACTTGGGAGCCATAGCTTTTCTAAATTTAGCAGTAGCTTAGCGCTGCACTTAGATTGACAGGTACAAACAACAAACAATATGACTTTTGAATCAACTTTAATCCCAGAAATAACTTTTATCATCCATGACATCTATATATTTTTGTTTAATGATTATTATTTTTTTTCGTTATATGTGTCTGGAGACTTGACATGATTTAATCAAACTTCCTCTTCTTGACCGGATTGACAGTTATTTCAGGGAGGAGTGGTCCTCGGGCGACGACTTGGCTTTGGGCGACTGGGCCTGGGACGACGACTGGGCCTGGGACGACGACTGGGCCTGGCACGACGACTGGACCTGGGACGACGACTGGGCCTGGGACGATAACTGGGCCTGGGACGATGACTGGGCCTTGGACGACTGGGCCTGGGGCGACCTGTTGGCCGACGCTTTCTGCACTCTTTAAATAACAATTTGCATTTTTCCTTGTTCGCGCCAGGTTTCTCCAAGCACTGACGTAACCTGTAAAGGCAATATTTCTGTAAAAAGAATGAAAATGCCGTATTAGAAACGACAAAGTATTTTTTGTCGTTGATATGCTGATGTATTAGAGACAAAAAAAAAAACCTCAGTTGGTTTAAAATCTATAAAATCTTGTCCTCCTGGCGTGCAGTCATTCCGAAGCATCTGATGTAGTAATGATTAGGATAAGGACTCGATCACATGGCAAAAGAACCAGCGTAATTATAGCGGAGCTCGCAGAGCGTAGCCCCATAATTATACAAAATAGTAGCAACCCATCAAGCCGAAAAAATTCCGATGTACGACCGTACGACCGTATGACCGTACAAGGTGCTACTTTTAACATGCGTTGTCAATTGTACCGCGGGCACGCCAACTTCACGGCTTTGTCCAGTAGTCCAGTGGTTAGTGCACTGGGCACCGAGTCGGACGACCCGGGTTCTAGTCCTGGCCTGGGCCAGGCGTTGTGCCCTCGAGACGTGCGGGAAAAAAAAAGCTTTTAGGCTTGGTTAGATCTATATATTATTGCTGGAAACTGAAAAGAAAAGGTGAATAGAAATGGAACCATGGTGAGTATGCAAAATAAAAAATAGGGAAGGGGTTGGGAGTGGGGGTTTTGCTTTTTAAAATAGTCAACCTGTTAACTTTGATTATTGTAAATATATTGAATGTTTTTAAATCGGGGAAAGGTATTCATCACCACTTCGTTTCACTTAGCCTGTACTTTCCTCCATTGAGAGGCAGGTTTCATTTACCCTGGTTTAGTGTTGTACATCCCTCAAAAGTAGACAAAACTGTTAATTTTCGTCTTCAGAGTCTTGAGGATGGTTGATAAGAACCTTTAGTGTAAATTTGATTAAGAAGTAATGTTATATATTTCTAAACTATTTCAATATCAATCGCTGGGAAATTACGCTTAGTTTCAATAAAAAATGTGTTTTTGACTAGCAGCACCTAGTTTGAGTTTTCACCAACATCTAGTTTGAGTTTCACTCGTAGAAATTAGAAACTCGTCAATGACCTGTTACTTCAGTGCGTGTCAAGTTGACTTTATCAGAGAAATGACTAAAACTGAGCTTTACCTTGGGCGGGCGTGAGGGTGAAGGAGGACCACTAGGTTGCTCCGAAAAGAAGGGATCATTTTCCACCTCTTTCAGCTCTCCAGTGATTTCTTCTCCTTCTTCATCTGAAAGCTCAGCGAGAGCTGGATTCTCAAAAGGCAATTCTGCTAAGGCAACGGAAGCTCCGAAAAATAGGACCAGCAGAAGAGTATTCATCTTGATCACAGTGCTTTGCTGTTTGCAAGGCTATGGCATGAACTCGAACATTGACTATTTTTATAGCTCAGCACGGCCTGTTACGCAATGCAATCGACAAAGTGGAGAACAAATCTTTCTTTGTTCCAAGTACTGTTTGTACAAGTCTGTCGCGCAAAAGGCAAACAGTTTACTTAGTGGTAGGACTGAAAGTTTATCCAGTTGTAATCCTTTCTGAAATCAGGTAATTTGTATCACAAAGGAGAGAAATAAAGTTGACATGAAATTACCAATTGGCCTGTTTATTGGCATATCGCTCTGGAGCTGTGCATGGTCAGCGTTTTTACGAATCCTTAAACAAGAGGCAGTAGATAAACAAAGTTTTTGTTAAAAAAAAAAAAAAAACGGCGATGTCTTCTACAGTTATCATTTTCACTATGAAAAAAACAACATGTCAATCCCTAGACCCACGAAAAAGATTGCTGTAATTGTTTGACACTAGCACTGCTTTGCAAGCAAGGAACACACGGTGAACATCAATAGAACGGTCGACCTATATGTGTCTGCAGTCCACGTGTATCGTACGAACTGTTTTTCATATCGTTTTGTTTAAAATAAACAGCAGTGAAATATTTTTTCCAAGCGGAAAAAAAAGCTGTGTGCAAAAATGCAAAACCGTTTAGAGGGAAGTCAGAAGCACGAAGGTTTTTTTTTCCGTGTTGTAATTTTTTATAGAGGATACTCCGAGTAAGATCCGATTGATTTAAACATGAAATTAAAAGGATTCCGTTCCTTGAAAGGTCTCAGAACTATTTTCAATGCTTGAGACGAGACGAAAAACATCTTTCCCTCTCAAAAAAGACACGAAACACACGGTAGACATACACAGAACTGTTTATACAGTTATGCAAAAGTTTCATGTTTATATAACGAATTATTTTTGTTGAAAAGGTTGACCACAATCTCGGTCCGAGTTCTTCTTAGAAAGGACAGAAAAGGTAAACATAAGCGAAAACGTAGAAAGAAATCATGAAACTTTCATTATTCTGTGGGAAAATAATTTTGGATGTGCCTTTGCGTTGTGTTATCGGCGGCATAATAAAAAAGATCGGAAAAGATTGAATTTTTGTACTTCGAAGACGCCTGTTTAAACATTCAGTGTTCGTCTTCTACCATCAACAACAAAGGGAATACTTTGAACAGGTAACAGTTATAGAAAACGTTTGGTCCGTTATTTAAATACATACAGGCAAGCATATCATTATTTTAGTTATGTTTGTGTAAGAAGATCCAGAAAGCGTTTCTTTCAGTGTCAGTGACTGAGCATCTGCGCCCCTCCCCCTCCCCTACCCCTCCCCCTCCCCTACCCCTCCCCCTACCCTAACCCAACATTAACCCTAACTTGCTATCAGTTGTTGGACTTGGTTCAAAATTTTTCTGTTCTTTTGTATACTTCAACATTAGATGCGTTAGTCTCATAAAAAGTAATTATTTGCCAACTTGCGTCATTGTTTTGTTGTGATTAACATCTTTTAATATACTTACTTGGCGTGTTTATTTTCTAATACAAATAGATGTTATCTATCAGCTTTAGCAGGTGTTAAAGAAGAACAAAAGGAGAACGTAGTGACACAAATGAATTATTGCCTGTGGAGCCTACCTTCTTGTGCAAAGAAAAAGTATCATTCTGTAGAAATGTGTTTATTCAAAGGGGCAGTCATTTATTGACAATACAAACATGATTACGTTCTAGCTCACTGCTGTGCTAAGCAAACGGATACACTAGGGCGAAGGAAAAAAGTGTGATCACGATATTACAAAAAATTGCAACGTACCTTGGTAGTTTACAAAGAAAAAAAAATTGGGCTTATTGAAATCGCAAATATTAGGAATGGCTCTACTCAGTCATTTATTTCCACTTTTATTTCGTGATCGCTTTGAAAAAAGGAACTTAGATAGAAAACTTGGATTGTTTCCATAAATGATATATTCGCTCTGTTAATGTTTCCTTGGTGAAGCGTAAAATAAATAATTATTGGTTTGCTCTCCAGAAAAAAAACCAAAAACGAAAAAAAAAGTAATGAAACAACCCATTTTTATTCACGCACAGGTAGAACTTTTTTATATTTTATTGGAGAATTCATCTCATAGTCCTACAAGTTGAAAGCATAGTACAGGTTAATACTGTTTTTACATTTTTTTGTATGCAGAAAAACTTTACACTCGTTGCCGAAACAAGAGCAAGGACACAGTTACATTCTTTAAAATTCATGCAGTTTAACAGTTATCATGGATCTAAAATTTCGCTTCAGCCTCCTTTTTCAAAAAACTTTGCCCTAACCTCTATTGAACAAATTGATGTGTCAGGATTTGTAATCATCTGTGAATTTATGGAATGATATATGGATCTGAGTAACCTCGTATATCTACCCCTCCCCTAACCAAACAAAAGTCAACTGATAATAATTTATAAGGGAGGGGAGGGGTAAGTTTCAAAAGAAACTGTGGTGCTGCGTCGGTGGGAGAGTATAACAGGGTAATTAAGTATTATCAACTGAGTTGATAACGTAAATTGGTCACCGTAAATAGTTTTAAAGCTAACGTTTCGTCAGAGCGATTGGACGAAGGGCTCACGCTCGAAACGTCAGCTTTCAAACTCTTTACGGTGGCCAGTTTACGTTATCAACTCAGTTTATAGTACTACATATATATATTACTCATAACTTTGAAAAAACTTAAACTGTTGAATAAATACTGATGCTTTTGAAAGTGCTACGGTCGGCTTATCATGAAAATTATGGCCTAAAAAATTGTGGGTTGAAATTGAGGTGAACCATCTACTCTATACCTCGCTATCTTAAATTTGATCTCTCTCTTATATAATTTTTAGATATCTGATTTTTATCAAAACTTAAAATTGTTTTTGAACATTCTTGTCTGCCCGGCTCTTTCGTAGCAAGTTTACCTGAAGCAAACCAAGGTCTAAACTTCAATATTTTAAGGCGTTGAGCTACAACTGTATTATTGGAACACAGTAAAGGTAAACAAATCACTTTAACATTAGCAGCATTCTGTTGTTTTCCTTAAACAGTCTGGATTTTGCGTACGTATTTCAATGCCTGAATTCCTTGTGAGTATTCCGTAGCGTTCATATTTTCTTGGATTTTTGGCGAATTAAAACAGCCGGATGTTATGGTTCCTTTACATTAACACGAGGGCTATATACAGGTTTTCAGCCACGTAAGCTCACTGATGATCAGTTGAAACAGAAAATGATTATTTTACTCCATGATTGCTCATGAAACCAGCTTTAGCTGGGCATTGAAATCAAATCACCTTACGTTTGTTAGTTTAAAAACCCACGCCCACAAACAGGGGAGCTCTGACAAAGGAGTAACTGGAACATGTATCTCTATTTTGCGTTTTCCACTCTTGTGTTTTGATCCATGCTTCCATTTGAGATCGTTTTCTGTTCCCAGCATTCTGACCTGCGTTTCGTCAGGTGTGAAAATAGGATCTCCAAGAACCAGTTTACCAGATGATGGCCATTTTAGTGCAATTGCATAAACGTGGCTTCCTTTGGATGTGTACCTAATGAGTGGGAAATGAGCACGAATAATTTTAATCTTGAACATATCAGAATATCTAAGCGCTCTTTCTTGCTTCTTTTTCTGAACAGGGTCTGGGAACGATGGCCGATTCCAGTTTGACAAAGTCAGGAGAAGCTTGGGGCTGAATCCCATCGGCTTACGAGGCGATTCTTTCTGTTAGACTTAGCAGATTTTTTCTTTTGCTGTCATCTGTTTCGTAATTATCTAAACATCCTCGGACACAAGAAGCAATCAATCAGGCGAGAGGAAAATACAGCAACAGTTTTGGTTCGACGCGTAAGAGTTTAGAGTAGAGTAGAGTATAGCTCCGAGATATATAGATACACGAAAAACAGAAATCGTGCTTACTGAAAAATTGTCTGTTACCTACATTTACGCTAAAGATTTCTTACCAAACATCGCCGTTAGCCGAATCGTTTTGAGCTCGCCATGGTTTGGTTTTGTAAATAGCGTGGCCATTCACTTTTAACCAATCTCCCATCTGAGTGAGACGCTCCTGAAAAATCGGCGCAATCGTACCATCTGATGCTGGTCCAACATTCATGAGCAGGTTGCCGCCGCAGCTGCCAAGAAGAGATATATGACTTAGAAATGATCTCTTTTTTGGATCTCAATTTCCGGGAAAGTAGAAGCTACTAAAAATTACCCTGCTCCCAATATTTGGCTTCCCTCAGTTGGTACTTGCAACCAACTCAGAGAGTCACGGGTTCGAATCCCGTGGAAGTAAGAATTTTTTGCAGTCTTGTTGTCTGAAGTTTCTTTTATTACTTCTCACCTGCAAAGATCACCTTTCTACTTGTATTTCTGTTTCTGTGTGTTTAAGTGGTTGAATAGTTGGCACTTTGTTCCATCTGTTTTGTCAAGTTATTTCCGTTTGGTAATGTTGATGACTTCCATCGTTTACTTTACTGTTGCTGTGAAGTATGTACGTCAACCACTTAGTCAAGATTGCACTTTAGACGCTAAAGATGTTTATCTAACGTTTCTGTCTAACGTTGTGTCCCATTTATGGGAGCATATATGTATACAGTGATCTACGTCTCAGCACATCGTCCCTTGTGCCTTAGCCTTAAACGTGATTTTGACAAAATCAGTTTATTGAACTAATATATTTTGCAGGAAATAGTTTCTGACGGAGTGATTCGTATTTGTAAGAACCATCGTTCGTTAGCTTGTTTGGTTTTAAATGTTGTTAATTTAAAAGATTAAACAGTTCAAGAGCGTAACCCCTCCTCACTATCACTAAGAAGAAAAATTTAACTTAACCCCTGAAGAGTTGTTAATTTGTAACAATGACACTTATGGAAGTCGGAAACGCCTAAAATAAACTCTGATATTGGTGCTTACTCAACCATAAAGTCCTTAGATTATGAAAGAATAAAATGCTATAGAAGAAGTCGAACTATTTATCACAAAGTTAGAAAACGACTAAAAGCAGACGAAATAAGTATTTTTCTTTAGTCAGTTGAAAATTTTAAACACATGATATGCTCACTTGGGTCGAGCGGATGCAACACCTTAGTCCCCTCACTTACCTGACAGTAGAGACCAGCTGTTTTATCAACTCTTCAATACTGAGGTAGTCTTTCAGGTTTGCTTCTCGTCGAAATCCCCAGGAACGACGATCTATTGTCATAGCATTTTCCCACTTCATCTTCTGGAGTTTGCCTGTAATCAACACGAACCATTTCAACTTATTTCCACATCCTAACCATCTGGCTCCTGTAGTTGGAAGGGTGGATAACGCTATCCACTGGATAAATCTCTATCCTTTGAATAGTGCAGTTGACACTTATCGGCTGGATAGCGATTTATCCGCTGGATAGCGCTATCCAGCCTTTAAACAACTAGGGCCTGCTCTTCTTTATCTAAGAATAATTTTCAAAGATAGACACTTCCAAACTGAGTGCTATGTGCAGGACCCATTCTCTACATTTTATTCACTCTTGTTGTGGCCTCACATTGTTTTGTTCTCTAAGAGGTAGGTATTGTCAAATATATTTATCTCAATTAATTTTTGGGCCTAAATTTACGTTAGTTTTTCAGAAAGTAATTATATGCATTAATTGGTTAAGGTTGATCATAGACTCAACAATGCCAACATTTTGTGAGGGATACTTTCTCTTTTTGATTGTGTCATAAATATAGTTTGTATTAATATCTTTGTATTATCAGTTAAGGAATTTCAGTTTTTGCACTCACCAGGGTTATACCTATCCTTCCCAGTGTAAACGCCTCCATGACGACATCGGCAACCACGCCCCCACCTGTCATTTACTACAACAGTGTCTTTAACTGGACTGAAAAAGAAATGTGGAAAGTGTTCTTATACATTTATATTAATCCACACCACAGCTTAAGGTTCTACTACATGGCTTCTTTGCACATTTTCATTCAGCGACTATGTTCCTTCTAGGAATTTCCTATGCAACCATTTCATTTTTCCCATCAGAAACTCAGACAACAATTGGTCGATCAACGATTCTTTTTTCCTTTTTCGATTTAGAGAGAGACAAATGACCTTTGAAAGGAGTCGAACCTAAACCCTTGGATTGCTAATTCTTGCTGTTAAGATTTATCGGTGGAAAGCTTTAAGGATTTTTGTAAGGATTTTTCGATCTATCATGTCAACTGTGATAGATTTTCATCAGCCTGTTGTTTTAAATGAGAGATGATCTATTTCAGTGACGGATAGAAACGAGTATAGTCTGAAATTCAAATTCCAGAACTTCTAACCCCTGCTGATTCGTAGCTCGGATGCTTTACTAAATATGATAAGCTTTATGGGAGACTCGTGATATTTAACAACTAACCACCGAACTGGAGGTGGCTGGTGGTGAATATTTGTCCAGCTGCGAGGTGTTGAGGTAGCGAGGTAAATGTCTACCGCCAGCCACCTACACTGTGATGAATAGTTGTTTAATTATATACTAAAACAGTGAAATATTATAGCACAAAAATATGATTTTATCTCATTTATTCATGCAACGATTACAAAATTTTTGGGCACAAATCCCGCGCGAGTTGCGCGGAGGTGAAAAGCAAAGGATATTCGGATTTTGAGTAGCCAATCAGAGCGCTCTTTCAATGCTTTCCACTGTTTTAGTATTTAATAATTAAGCCAATATATCATGTCCACCGTGGCTGCCACAGTTAAAAAACTCACCTTTCATTAAAGAGCCACGCTAGGAATTCCTCACTTCTCCAGTATGATGCATTTGCTGCCGAATCTCCGTCAGACCAAAGGTAATCAGGTTTGTAGGTATTGATAAGGTTGTACAACTGAGGCTTAACAACAGCCTGATGAAACACAGAGAACTTTCTAGCCAAGACATATCATCTACGCGAGCCCGAGGCGAATAACTCTTGTTTAGTATACCATAAAAGAGCAGGTGAAGGAGAAATTTTTTCAAAACTCCATTATCTTAAAGGGTTTTGGCGGTTTTCGACTGAGAGGCTGGTTAGGCCACGTTCACATGTGCTGCGTTTCTTCGCAGGAAGCTAAACTCTCGCAGTTCGTCTCTTAAACAAGGATTTGGTTTTATCAACTGATCTGATAATGTGAATGGATAACCTTAAAAAGCTCCTACAACAAGGGATATGCACTGATAGCTACCACAAACCTATCTGGAGAAACCTAGACGAAAAGGTTTGTGGCCATATACCTGCCTTAGACTAGTATCTTCAGTTGTTTAGAGAAACTGACTGGTGAATACTCATTTAGTTCAGGGCTTCATGCTACGGAAAGTTGGAAAAGCTACTATTGTCACCGTTCGTCTATAACGCTTATCTAAAGAGCTAAGCATGCATATCCATGGTAATTCATGAGTTTCAAAGCGGAAGGGAACTTATGTCGACTTAGTGCGAGTAACTCAAACAGTTCATAAGTAGTAAATCTAGGGGAAAGGTCACGTACCTGAACATATCCATCCGTTTTGAAGTCATTGGCTTTGTCTTTTAAGAAGCGAGGATTAAACCACTCAAATAATGAGTAGTACAAACCAAACTTTATATGCGGGTCCTCCAGATTACGAAAAGCTCTTGCAAGCTCATCTAAAAGACAAAAATTTTAAATCGCCCACAAAAATGGCTACGTTTATAACCGATTCACGAATTTGGTATGTCAAACTAAGTCTTAGTTGTATGTTCAATCCACTGATCAAAAGTTGCTGAGTTCACACCAGGTGATGTGCGTTATATATATCACTGTAACGGAATATGGTCACAATCATACTAATAAGTCGTAATTTTTTTTATTCGTTTTTTTTTCCTTTACGAGAACAAAGAACCCACTAGAATTAATTTGCCTCGCACCCAACATGAAAGTGTTTAGGCTTCCTTAAGACTATTCAACTAAATGCAGTTCACCCGAAGATTTTTTTTTTTTGCATGAATATATCAATAGCGGGTCTAAAATTACGATCTTTTTGTTTAATTGCGCTTTCATGTAAATTTAAAATCAGAAAGCATTTAAGAAATCATATATAGTTTTCAACACTCACCAACAATATTTCTATGAGGTCCAACATCGACTGAGTTCCAGTTCCAGGCCGCGCTCGAGTTCCAATTTGTGTAGCCTTCGTGGTGTTTGCTGGTAAACACAAAGTACCTGAAACAGAAACGATGAAACATAATGGTTGATTTGACCATTATCCAGTTGTTTCAGTTAAAAATGAGGTAGAGGAGTTTAAAGCAGAACGATGGAAAAACGTAGCACCAGACCAGCTGAGAAGACCTGAGAAATTTTCCGTACCTAATTTGTTACACGAACGTTTAGGCAAACCCGAGATGAAAATTAGGTGGCCATTGTTCAACATTTTAAAGTTAAATTTCCTTACAGCCATTACTTGAAAGCTACTGACGAGATCTTTCGACTTCTACAATTGCAACTCATGGTAAATAAGAGGATGCGTTCATGCCAAGTGCAAATTCCTAGCCGTCTTCTCGGGTGTAAGTCCTGGTTCAAGCACAGTAGAAGAAAATCGTGACAAAATAAATCACTCTGCAGGTGGTGAATTATAGCAAAATTTTTACCTTGCCCCTGATCGGGCCACCAGTTTGGCCCATTTATTGGCATCAAAAAATTCCGCCTTGAACATTGGGGCAAACTGGTTATAGCTGAATCCCGGAGGATAATTTTTCTCAACAAAATCCACATATTTCTTCTTCTTTAACGACTTCCAGTTGTACCAGAACCATTCATTATCAAAGCTTGGAACCGAATACAAACCCCAGTGTACAAATATTCCAAACTTGGCCTCGTCGTACCAAGATGGAATTTTTCTTCTGTCGAGAGATTTCCAAGAAGGAGAAAATTTCATCGACTTAGAGTCTTTACTTTTGGCTGTTTTGTGTCTTTTATGACCGTTTGAAGTTTTCTCGTTATGCTCAATTGATTTTTCACGTTTGTGATGGTACTTTTTATCTTTGTTAAGATGTGGGTGACTTTTAGATGCAGGGGGGCCAACAAAACTTTTCCTAATGGCTTTATATTCCTTAGAGCTTTTATGGAAATGGCTCTTTCTTCTTTTTTTCTTGGTTTCCTTGGTCACTTTCCTGGAATGCGATTCCTTTCTTTTTGTAACCTTAGCATCATGATGATCAATCCTGTGTGATATCTTTGCAACTTTACGGCCGTGCTTCCTATTACTAAGTTTCACTGAGGAGCTACTTTTCCTAATAATAACGTCCTTTGCCACAGATGTCACCTCCAGGTTTTTTTTCGATTTCAAATGCCTCACTCTTTTGATTTTAGATCCAACTGTTTTCCGTTTCTCATGAGATGAATGCGAATGAACTCTCTCTACATCAAAGCCCTCAATCTTTACATCCTTTGGTGGGAGTATTGCAATAAAATCTCTTTTGTTAGATTTCTTGGATTTCCTAGATTTCTCATGTCTCAAACCATTCTTTCCCTCTTTTTGATCATTTAAATGGTGTTTAAATTTAGTTCCTTTGTGATGTGATCGTCCGCTTTTGTGACTCTTATTCCTCTGTACAGTCGCTTTCCTATGTGTTGGAGAGCGTGGGAATGAATGTGTAACTGATCTTTCTGAGAGAGAATTTTCCCTCTTTTCAGCCTTATGGCTGTGCAATGTTCTTGCGACTTTATTTCCTTTGCCACCAGTCAGACCATCAATATATCTCGACTCCTTTCCTCCTAGTTTTGATTTCCTTTTCCTTGATTTAGAATCAGAAGATAATGGATGGTCCAAAATAAAGTTTTCCTTTCCATTAACTTCCTTGACACTGTAATAGACAGGCAAGTGAAACTTTTTGGACAACCAGTGCTTTGGGTGATCTCGTTGATATGAATGAAACCGCGTTTGTCCTGATGATGACGTGCGTTGCTTAGGTGTTGTATGACTTTGGTGTTGATGAAATGATTTTTTACTTATGTGTTCCTGGCGATTATCATTTTGCACGCGCCTTTGTTTTGATTTTGTGCTTGATGCGCTGGGTTCCAACCTGTTGTGATGGTTACCAAATTGTATTTTATCAGTTTGACTGAATGTTCCCTCCTCCTTGTTCATTGTTGTGTCTGTTTCCGGATCGCGATCATGATGTTTCCACAAATAATCAAGGACGTACTTTTTGAGTTGTTCCCGATCGAAAAGGATGTTTCCAAGGTTCAAAGAGTTGTCTTTGTCCTTCGATTGTCCTTTCGATGTTTGCTTTGTGCGGCCACGAAAGTGGACTCGTTCATCCTGCTCATTCCGCGTCTCACCGTGCAATCTGTTCGTCCCTCTTGGATCAGCCGATGACCAAACTGTTTCAACCGCCGCTAAAAAGCAGATTAGGACTACGAAACTTCTACACATCTCTACTGAGATTACATCGGAAAAGTTTGACATTGTTCTTGAATTATTAATCGATCGTTTGCGAAGACCTGTTTCTATCCGTTATACTTGACTACTCTGCGGCACTAGAGCGTTTAGCGTTTCACAGGCTAAACAGTATTCTTGTAAAGTCTTATCTTTACTTCGACAGATAGAATCTATGTCTCAGTCCGTTCGAAACATGAAATTGCACTCACAGTGCTGTAAAGTGGAAGATGTACTTATCGCCAGAATCCCTTAAAAGTGTACGCTACCTTACTTGTGACGCAAATCACGCTTGAACATTTCGTTAGTTGATGTTTGACAGTTGTAATTCGAGCATTTGCCCGAAAAAACTAATTTTGCAATGTAATCGGATACAGTAGAGGAACACTTGGAGGCTACAGATCAGTCTAGAACTTTAAGCTCAGTAGAATACCTCGTATTTTACTCTCTTAAGGGTTGGACAACTTAAGTGATCGCTTCTTTCGACGTTATTTGGTTTTTTCACGTCTTTGGCTCTAGCATTTTTGTTTATTTGGTCCTTGATTTTTCATTTTTTAGTTTTTACACCAAGCGCCATGTAATTTAGAGCATATTTAATAAATGGTACGATAGTTTCAACGGCTTCACCTCGATTGACTATTAAAGATCGAGAAGTGCCCTCCAAACCTAGAGCCCGCACTGGTTATGACCATCGGTTTTACCTTTACAAGAAACCGGGTCGAGCAAATTGTAAAAAAATTCAAAATGGCCGCCAAACAAAAGAACAACTGAAGCACGGATTTGTTTCAATTTATAAATTTATATGCCATTCATGGCTGCCAAACGGTCTTGGTCAGATTTTGATCTTCTTCCTGATGGTTGCAGCTCAAAAAAATGCCGTATATCGAACCCAAGCGAAGGGCGCTCTTGCTATTCGAAAGATGACGATTTTGGTGAGTTTCTGCCCCTTTAACACTCGAACAATGATCTTTGATTTACAAATTACTATTATTATAGTGGCCCCACCATGTATTAAAGTCAATGCTATATTTTCCTTGAGACAGTATTTTTTTTAAAATTCCTGACTCACACGTAAAATAAGCAAGCAACAAGCTGAGAAATACGTTCTATGAAAGTACTTAAGGTGAACAGATTAATACTTGTTATGGATTTTTTTTTTTGACTTGTCACCGCTAATACTGCTGTTTTTTCTGTTTTCATTTTTTTCATGCCTTTTTATAAGTTTTCTTCCCGTTCATGTCGCAAAAACTGAGTCAGTTGACGTTATTTACACTCTGAAGTGTCTGTCCATCAAGTTGTTAAGGGGGGGGGGGGGGCAGGACAGTAGTTTGACTGTAGTCTGTAATCATGTGCTGCCATACCTGGGCCCAGCTTTCTTATGAAAATCCTGATTCTTGCTCCTTCATTTAGAATTTGAAGTTCCAAGTGACACAGAAGCAGCCATATTATATTTGAAGGCTCTTGTCCCATTGGACAAGTTTGAAGGAAAAATTCCTGCTATAATTCTGAAGCATCAGATCTATTGTGTGGTGAAAGATCGTACGCTGGTTGATAGACAATTGGTAAGTTAAGTATAATGTCACAAAATATGTCAGCCATCCCACAGCTGACAGTATCAAGAACATAACTTGAAAATAATGTACCTCTTGCCATAAGGAGCAAGGTTTTTGCCTTATTTCATCCCTATTCATAAATGAGAATTTTAAAATTATATGGCAATATTGATGTGCCAGAGCTTTATGTTAACAGGAATAAAAGATAGTATGTTTGCAGATGGTACGTTTTTTAACCCTTAAATCCTAGAGACTGATTGTTACTTCTCCCCTCTAGCTGCTACACATTTCCTTTTAAATTAGTTACAAGAATTTGGGGTTAGATCAAGAGGACAACCTCTATCTGATAATTTTGAGTATTCTCATAACTTGTATAATGTATGAATATTATAGTGAAAGTTACATGTTAATCACCTCTGAGAATTGAAAGGTTACTGTAAGTAAACAGGAAGAAAGTTCTGCAGTATCCTAGCAGCATATGTTCCTTTCTTTGAAGCCTAAAACCTGACTCTTACAATCCATTTTTAGGTGATACATGTATATTTTAAAAAATAGCTGACAGATGTACTTGTAAAATACTTATAAAAGAAATGCATGGGGATAAATTTGGAAAATTAAACATTTGTACCTTGTTTTCTACATGTACACTTGTCTAACCCTTTAATTCCCACAAGTGACCAAGACAGAATTTCCCCTTACAGTATCAAACAGACCAGCTGTGAGAATAAATAAAAATATCAATAAGGTAATTATTAGTTGATTCAAATAGCAATTTCTCCAAACCATAAGAATTAAATGCAGAGTATAAGGAGGATTACTATCCGGACAATTTGTGGGAGTGAAAGGGTTAAAATTACTTCTCTGAAACTCATTTTCTATCTCCCTCAGCACAAGCTCCATGAAACACTGTAATTATGTAACATTTCATTTTAAATTTGTTTTCAGAATACTCTTTGGGAGGAGAACAAAATCCGCCTTTTCAAACTGACATCAGGTTCTGATGAGTTTGGTGTTTTAATTACTGATGAATATATTTCTCACATCAAATCCAGAGTGACTGATACAAGTATTCTTCCTGCCATGGGTTAGTCTGAAGTCTTTGGTAAAGACTATGTGCAACATTTTTCTTTCTTAGAAGCATTCTAATACATGTAATTTTGTAGTTTTTTAATTAATATTTGTAATGTTGAGTACACACTAAAATGTTTTTCAGTTAACTTCCTAGACCGAGACATAAAGCTGAGTTTGGAGCTGGGCTCTTTGACACTTTATGAAATTAATACACAAAACTTTTGGTTTCATGGATGCTATAATACTTATAGTTAACTGCCATTGTCTAGGAGTCTTGGAAAGCCCTTTAAGGCATTCATGAATTCATCACAGGCTTGTTATGTTTTTTTTTAAACATGTAGTATTAATGCTAAATAGATATTACACATTTTATTTTTAGTAGTTATTTTCTTGTTAGAAATAATAAGTTGATAGAAGACCCCTTGTTCCCAACTGAGTTTCAGAGCCGCATGTTGAGAGTGAGGACCTGAATTTGTCCTAGGCTTATTGAGCATGGAACTGTACTTACCGATAATGCCTTGCTTCCAACGTGTGGTTTTTTATCTGTGTTTGTAGAGACACCCATCCAGTGTCTGGGTTGTACTAGTTATACAATCTAGTTGAAGCCTGAACTTTTTTGAATGGGTTAGGCACAGATTTTGAAATAATTGACATTTAATCTTTTGCTTTTATTAAACAATGTTGTAGACAAGTTTACCAATGATGTGCTCCCAAATCATGCCGATGTCAGCATAAGTAAAATGGACATTACTGGGAAGTTCAAACTCTCTGAGGAGGAGATTACGTATGTAACATGACACTGAATGAAAATACTTTTATATTAGTGTGAATGTTGTGTGGGTGGATTTAACCCTGAAATACATTCTATAAGCAGATAGTATGCTATGAAAATATTTTTCGTTGATTGGGTTTCTGTCAAATGGCCACCTTTTTATTTGGTTATTGTATCAGGAGTTTCAATAATTTTTCCATGAACAGCTGATGATTGTGTAAAATGGCTGTAAGGTGAAATCCAAACATGGGAGCCTGCAGGTTAAACACCATAAAGTATTAAGATATCTTACAGGGAGATTAGTAAACTACCAGTTACTTGCTCTTTTTGAAACTCCTGTGTATGGTTAAAAATGCACAGTAGCTGAGTATTTTATTGAATTAATGTACAGTTGTGTAGTACAAATTAATTTAAATAACTGTGGAAAAGAGTTTCTGAGGCCAGTCATACCCCCTTCCAAAACTTTACAGAGTGCCAATCTTTTTACCTACATGTTGATAGAGCAGGTTCTTCTTTGTTTTAACTTAGGAGAGGGTCCCAATCCCTAAAAAGTGAATAGTATTCAAATAGTGACCACTTACTAGTGATGACAGGTACATATAGGTTATGACATTGCATTTCATTGAAGCCTGCTCCAGGCAAGATAGTTGCAAATGAGCGAAAAAAGAGGGGAGGTGTGGATGCATTGCATACCTAAACCTCCCTTGTTTCTTCTTTGCTGTTGCTTTGGTATTACCTTTTTGCTCTGCTTTACTTACTGTATGCCTGGAAAATGCTAAGTTTGATGTAGAATCTGTTATACAACTGACACAGGGGTGGAAAAAGGAAATTGTTGTTATCCTTAAGGGAACTTGCGTTTTTATCAAACCTTTGTTTTATTTTATTTATATGTACTTTGTTTTTAAATTATTTTGTATAAGCCCATGCTTTATTTGTGAAGTTTGTATTATTTCATGTGCATTTTGGTGTGATTTATAGGCAACTGGTCAACATTGGTATCCTTACAACCAGAGATGTGGGAAGTTGGTGGCTATCCATCCCTGGTGCAGGAATCTTTATGAAAAACTTCTCTAATGGTAAAGGGAAAATGTTTTCTATTTTAATTTATGAAAGTGAATTACTATGGGAGATGTGTGTTATTTGCATTACTCACCCCATTTTAAGTGTCACAGTATCTCCACAAGCTATTCTTGAATATGCTTTTGGTGTCTAGATCTCATTAATAATTCTCCTTAATGGTTGCCATAAAATCCCTATGATGTTAGTTTGGAGAATTTGGTATTAGATCAACTAATACTCCCCTAATTGATATTTTTCTTTATTTTCATCATTTCTCTGCTTGATATTGTGAAGAAAATTCTGTCTTGTTCACTAATAAGAATTATTATAACGTTAAAGGCTTCACATGAGGTACATGTACAACAGAACTTGCCAGAATTTTATTATTGATTTTCTCAATAAACAAATTTCTGTGTAGGAAAAAAAATAGGTCAACTCTACCTGTGCATTAGTTTTATTACTGCTATTACTTTACTTCTTATTGTTTTTATTTACATTACTATAATTATGGACATTACTTATTGGTACTTTTGTCATCACTGATATTTATTTACATGGATGTAACTCAAGACTTGCCATAAAACTGTTAAATTTAATGTTGGAACAAATGTTGATTTTCTTTTAAGGAAGAAAAGCTCTTATTCAAATGTTCAAAAAGAGGAAATATCGGGAGATTCTTGAGAAGGTATGTTAAAATGCTAGATCAATTTTCTCCTTTCCTTTTGTAATTTTCTCCAAAACTATAATTATAGTATTTTAACTATTTGTTAAAAAGAAAGTAAAATCATGAAAAGGCCTTGACTGTGCTCTTTTCCGTTGCAAAGCTGCAGAAAGCAGCCAGAGCTTAAAAGACATTAACCCTTTAGACCCTAACATCAGTATCCATGTTCTCCAAACCCTTCTCCGTATGTTTCTTTTGGTTTTGACAAGGAGAATTCATTTGTAGATCAGAGCTTCTTAGGTTGGCGATCATTTCCTTTATTCTCATGATCCTAATGAATGGTTTATAGCAGTATTCCTGTGAGGAGAAATTAGATACTGGTCACTCCTAGGGTTTAAAGGGTTAAGGGGAAAACTTGAAAGAATTAGTAACAGCAGAAACAATCAAAAGTTCAGCTTACCATACTTGTAGCTTACAGTCCTTTTTTACCCTTGAACACAAAGCGTTTTCACCCCTCAGAGCACAGCATGCGGAAATTTATCACAACAAAATAGTCATGTAATCAGTGTACCGCTGCAAGGGTGCAGTGAAATGCTTAGCAGACTAATCCTGGGAGTTTTTGCTCATAATTAGAAGCAGAAATGGGTAAAAAAAGAATGCAATTGTATTCCTAACTACTAATTTATTTGTGATGAATTGTGTTTTCCCTAGAATATGCATGTGTACTTACAAAGACAGACCTTTATAAGAATAGGCTAACAGAATAATAACCATACCTGAAAAAATGCAGACGAAAACAAACAAAAAAACTCTCAAAAACACAGTTAAGGGAGGAAGCATATTAAATCATAAATACATGACTATTATTTTCAATATTTTTAATGAACCTTTGAGATCATACGTTGACATCAAATTTTGTTGTGCACAAGTACATTTGTTTTGCTAAGCCATTGCGCTAAATTCAAAGAAATATAATTGGTTATCTTAATTGTTGAGTTTGTCTGTTATAATTTTTTTAAAATCATTACAACTTTGTTAGGTCAGGAACGGCTTAGAAACTTCCTTTGCCTTTAACTCACCCATTGGACTCAAGGCAGTCCGAAATGATGTACAGTTATAGCGTACTTGTATATGCATGTCCTTGGGTCATTCACCCTGTTTTGCTTTTGGGTTTTTCTATCGTAAATATTTTTTTAATCACCATAACTTGATTAGTGAAAGCGTGGAATTGACTCATCCTTTGGACTTTTAAGTCAGTCCAAAACGATATGCAGGTATATAGCTTACATGTACTTATATGTCCTTGGGTTTACTCTGTTTTGCGTTTGGTCTTAAACAGGATCTTCTCACCCGTAAATTTGATTCTCATTCCAAGCTTGGAATAAGATACCATGTCTATGATATTATCGGAGCTGATTTTGTCAAAAGGTAAATACTTTCGTATTTGTTTTCCTCAATTGATACCAATTTTATACCTGCCAAAATGTTCCACGCCAGCTATTGCTTCTTAAGATAAAGAGTCGATGAATCCATGTTATTATAAAACCACAGAACAGAAAATGAGATGAAAGAGCGCGGACATTCCTTGCTGTATGTTACGTTTGGCAAATTCGTGGCATGTGTTTCAGTCGTAATAATAGTAATAATAATAATAATTATAATAATAATAATAATAAACTTTGTTTTTCGAGGGTGGCACTTGACAGTATAAAATACTGATAAACTACAGTAAGAGTTAAATTATCACTATGAACGGTCCAACAACAATGTGATTGATTATTTCCTTTTCCTTTACGCAAACAGCGTGGATACTACATCAGGACAATTACTGAGACTGGACATCCAATCAGAGAGTCGAGCGAGATCGAAAAGATGATCAGTGTCCTTGCAAGGCATTGTTTGATCTTGTCACGCAACGCGGGAAAGAAGGCATTGTGTGACAAGACCAAAATGCGGCTGCAAAGGCGATTATACAACGACACATGCCTCTATTTGTTTAGGGGCTGATAACATGTTTCTGTGAAACAAATTGCTTCTCTTAAATTAATGAATAATTAGCAGTTGTACTGCAAATCTTCTTGTCTTTGATTGTAGAGATTAACATAATAAAAAGTTACATATAGTAGTAAGAGATTTCATTCCTTGTAACAGGCTCCTTGAAACTTTTTCAAGTTAAAGGCGTCCTAAAATGCAAAAGAATGAGAATAACATTTTAATCTTATTTGAAACTTTCACTGTGTATTCAATAAATGAAAGAAAACAGATTAAAGCAATGCAGTTTTGGGCAAATGGCAGTATTTTTTTTCGGTGCTCAGTATTCCGAAGTATTTATGAATCCTTACAAATCGCCAAAGGAAAGCGTTAAGGTTGACTTTTCGTCTTCATAGCAAATCAGACATTTTACCAAGTACCTTAGAACTTCGTAAATTCTAATATTTTAAATTATTTGTGATAATTTGCTGCCATGTGCCTGGATGACGTTCATAAAGGGGGACACTCATTGCAATTGGTCTGTGATTTACCAGAGGATTTATGTTAGGATGGGATATTGGCAAGCACTTAACTTAAATCTATGATAGATACCTCTCGTACAGTGAACTGTAGATGCCTTCATCACGATTTGGGTCAGGCTGATCCAAACTGAAAAAAGTTTGAGAACAACAGTAAAAAAAAAAAAAAAGTATTTGAAGCCATAGAGGGTGGGGGGAGGGGAAGGGGCAGTTGATGGGAACCATGACCTTTGAATGCAGTTACGGTTTGCTCAATGAAAGACTGTCACAAGAAGAACAATCTTGGTATAATGTCATTTAATTTATGTACGTTTCATTTGATGGAATCATTTGGTAGTTTTGCTTTTTAATGCGTAGCTCACTTCTGATGAATGTGTATTTTTTAAGTGGAAAATCGGGAAGATGCTGTCTGTAGTGAACTCCTGTTTCCGAACAGGCCTCTTAATCGTTTCTCTCAGATTTTGTCTCTCAGTAACGGCGCATGCTGGGATTGGTCGATTTAGGGGGCAGTGTTCTGTTCTAGGGCCGGTGTTAGGTAAAGAGGAATACTTCCCTACCTTTCATACATTCCTGCATCAGCTGTCTTCCCGCTTTCAGCACTGAGAGAACAAAAAACAGTGATAAATTACTGAAAAAAACAACAAACAAACAAACAAACTGATCTTGTCTTTCAAAAAATATAAAGTATGAATACTAATTGGCTAACCCGCCTATGTAGAGAGGATTTTCACTTTGTTTGACGGGATTTCTTGAAGAGGTGGCCATACTTTCACTGTTGAGACAAATTTGACAAGACAAATTTCAATAAACGAATAATTTAACATTAAAATTGAACAAGAAAACCAAAAAAAAACTAGATACAGGCAAAGATCTTCTTACTTCTCTGAGTTCATTCAAAATTTCAAAGAATAACGGTCAATTGATAGTTTTACCTAATGCGTAACTGAGATGTACTGAAGATAATGGGAATTCCTTTTTGACGCTAGAATGCTCCTTATTTTTAAAATCAGGGACCAAAATATTTCTTATTGCTTCTATATTTCGAGAACGCTTCCATTCGATTGCCTTAAGGATCGATTCATATAACTCAGTTTATTACTCCTTGGAAAATTGGTTGCGGGAAACTTCTGTGAAAGAACGCAAATATCATGCTTTTTGTTTTGGAGTTCTTTCAACCTTCCCCATTGGATATTAACTCGAACCTCTGATCACCACCACCGCTATCAACATTGATGGCTTATCACTTTTAAATCGTGAACATTACTGATTTACGTAATGTGTACATCAGCGAGTTTAAAGTATGGACTTTCTCCGTGTGTTTTTAAGAGGTTGTCTTGACAATGTTTGGTCAAGATTGTAGCTTAATTATAATTTGAATTGACCACTCCCTCTATGTGGCCGGAAATATTGCTAAACATGCATGCCTGTGCCACACATTGATCCTTAAGATCAGACAGTCTTGACTTAAAGTAAAATACTGAAGGTGAACTGAGCTTCGTGAAGAGATAAAATGCACACTAACCTTTCGTACAATGGGTTGTCGCTTTCCTTCACTGTTTCATTGCTGAAAGAAGGCAATTTGGAATCACATTTTGTGGAAAAGCGTACAATTTGAGTGTTTGGAGTTGATCAATAAAATTGGCAAACAAGTTTAACCTGTTATTATACATTCCAGGCGGGTCGACATATGTGTAACGATTATCATTTTCTTCATCACAGCCAGAACTGAAAGCAGAAAAACATGCAAGTATGTGTTTGATGAGATTCTTCATATACATACACGTTACAAGCCCCGTTGCTCCCTCTCAACCTGACTTTGAAAAAAGCTCACCGGGCGCGACAATTTTAGGATTTACGGCAGATGCAGGTAGTGAAGTAGAAGCGACACGACCATCAGTGACAAAGAAATGTCGAATTGTAATCCTGGCCACAAACTTTCACAGGTTTTACCTCGTGTTACACACATCCGTTGGGGTGGCGTAAATGGAGACTGCTTTCTCGTCCGGTTGAAAGCTCACTGCAGGTGTGTTCCGGTTGTTTTGATTTTCCCTACTACGCCTGCAGTAAATTTGAAAATCCAAAAAAAGAAAAAAAAACTGGATGAAACATATAGTTTGCTTCATTAACGGTGTGCGAACTTTTGTAAAGATTTTCCGTACATCTAGCTTACTCTAAAGGTGCCGTTCACAATCGATAGTTGAGTTCAAAATGAGATCAGAAAAGTAAATTACGAGAGATTCCTATACGACTTGCTATATACATTTGCGAAGGTGGCAAAACTTCACATTGGCACTTCATGATTTTAAATGAAAAAACTGTAATTATCCTTACTGTCTGCTTCACAATTCTCATGATAACGATTTTATATTGGATCAACTAATAATCCCCTATTGATATTTTTCTTTATTCTCATCACTTGTCTGCTTGATATTGAATCTTTATTGTAAGGAGAAATTCTTTCTTGGTCACTCATGGGAGGTAAAGGGCTAAGGACATAATATCGATAACAAAGTGTTGAACTTACCGCTTTCTGTGAAAATAAAACAAAGCTATTGCGGATATCGCACAAATTACTGTCAAAGCTGCAATTAATCCAGCAATTAGGGAGGTGTTTGACTCAGACTCTCTTCCATCGTCCAATGTGTCAGACAAACCTTCTCCTCTCGTCATAGAGGTGTGATCTGTTTTTTGTTGAGAGCTGAGTTTGCTCTTTCTAGTAGAAGATATCTCTTGAGTGGTCTCTTCGCTTGATGACGTTGTAGTTACTTTGTCATTGACCATGTTTGTCTGAGTTAAGGCAAGGGTAGTGCTAATAGTTGTTTTGGCTGCTATGTTGAGAAAAATAGCACATTTTTATGTTTTTGGCATACACAGAATATTCCAGAATAGGATTCCCAGCCCAGCTTATTGCTATGTGAAGGCATGTCAGCTTATCTTCCACTAATTGGTTAAACTACGCTGTACTTGATTATGAGATTTCTATCGCGTTGTAGTGTTCGTGTGAGCAAAGCCCGAATCACTGAACTATTCAGCATAACAATCGAAAGTGAATACTATAGTATTTTTTAGGTAAAAATCGTCTAGTTATTCAAAACATAACAACAACCCAAGCGCATATTTTTGTTATTATGTTTGCAACCGCACGCTGTTAGGCTACTCACCCTACTGTCTATTACGCATTATATAATAAGCTCAGTTATGCACGCATTCTGATTGGTTCTCACTTATGATCTATCTAAATGTTTAAGGTTTTTTAAGACTTACCCCTAATCTTTATAGCTTGGTACCTGGCACGAAATCCTTTGCCTGACAGTGTATCATCTGATCGAAAAATAACTGTAACATTGTTACCAGTGGAATTTAATTGAGGCGTTGTCATGTCACAGACTTGATCAATGAGAACGGTTATTCCGTTAATTGTTTCCCGCACGTAGACAAAGTCACACCAACAGCAACCGGACTCTAAACTGACGTCATCAAAAGTTATCAGAATAGCGTAATTCCAAGGGACTTCAATATGCCACTTGCACCAGGCCTTGTTGTTATAGTTTTGTGGATAGTATGGACTGCGGAATGTGCCATTCAGTGCTGTCATTGTCTGTGTGCACTCTGTTCGAATGAAAGGAAGACTAAGTTGTGAAAAAAATGTATAAATATTAATTAATAATTCTACCTCGAAGTTTAAGGGTGTGGCTTATTGAAGTCCATTACGTTGGAGGGTTGAAATATTGTATCAAGTCCCTAACGTAAGCGTTTGAACGTATAGAAAGTCTTAAACCTTTTTTCCCTTTTGAAAATGATGTTACACTTGGATTGCAAGACCACATCGAACATTACCTTGCTAAGTAAGGTCTGGGTTTAGAGGGGTCGTTTAGAAGACAATTGCCTTTTATTGTCCTTACGAGCACTTAATGTCGATGACGTCCTTCAGTTAATCTATTAGTTCGAGCTAAAAAAAAGCAAATTTTTTTTCTTTCGAATCGTTACAGGCAGGCTTATGATTAAGGAGATTAGGTAAGAAAGTCGAAAACCGATTGGGTCACACAAGCGTGAACATCCAGGCCTAATTCAGGTTATGAAATATTAGTGGCATTGTTGGATGGAAACTGAGTGGTTGGCCTTCAAAATTAAATCCAACAAGAGAGCTGACAACAGACAGGAGGGACGCATATCCGTCCCTCTCTGACTCCGTTTGTTTCCTTTCACAATTTTTAGCATGAGAAGCTTGACCTAAGTGGGTAGCAAGCGTAAACATGTGGCTTTCGCCCCACGCCTTTACATGAATCCACTCTCCTGTTTGGTGTAGAGGACAGAGAAAGGACTGCCATACAGGCTACGAGATTTGCAAAAATTCGTAACCTGTCGCAGGTGTAGCAAGCGTAATTTGAAGCTTCATTTCTCGACTCAGTTGGTTCTGCGTGAACGCTCTAGCCTATCCAATGTTTTTTTTATCATGACTAGTTGCTATAAACAAGAACTTGAAGATAAGTGAGCCTGTTACCTCTATAGTAACAGTAATGTATTCTCGGCGGGGAGAAGTCGGCTCCATATGGATATGGGAACGATTTCTTGTCTATATTTTGATCGTCTTCGGTGTCATATGCAATGTATTCCATCTTATGTATGGTGTACAGAACTTCTTGGCAGTGTGGTCTAAACGCCATCAAGTAAAAGGGAGACGCAAAAGGAAGATCTATTGGCTCTTTATATCCGTCAACGGTGTTCTTACAGCAAAAGAATATTTTTGTGTTATCATCAAATACTCCTTTTGAAAGAACGCCGGCATGGGCGTTTTTGTTTGTTCCGTCAGCACCATCTTCGTCATCCCAAAACATCCACCCACTTTGCAGTCCATCTGGACAATCAGAGCCTTTCTGATAGATGCAGTACTCCCCGGCAGGCCATCGGGGTCGATTTCTCTCCACTGCTACTGTTATGTTGTCTTTTATACAGAAAAACTGTTCGACATCACCCGAGACCTTGCCTTTGAGCTGAGAGTTCGGTGAGACAGTAGTAACACTATCCTCGTCCTCGAGATCCTGGTAGATGTATCCTGTTTGCCATTGAAATCCATTTGCCCCTGGGCAGCCACTTTTTGGCATGGGTAGTCCATACATTCCTGACGGCCATAATGCAGCACAGCAAACTATGGAGAATGAAGATAACAGTGTAGCTTATTTCAGAGCTAAATTTGCGTGTCGATTTCTGTTCAAACCTAACCGGGCTTACATAAATAGTTGAAAACCCATGCGGATTTATTTTCACTGTCTCTAAGGGAATTGTGGCAAACTCTTGCAAAGGATACTTGAATTTTTTTTTTTTGTAAAGGTATGGGGAACTTTGAACATTGCGCTCTCTATTTTCACATTCGTCGAGCTCAGAGAAGGTCGACGAATGTGAAAATGACGCTCTTTACGACAATCTCGTCGCCCTGTTTTACGATAAAAGTGAGAGCATTTAGACGGAGCGCAGTGCGACGAAGCCATTCTTGCGAGACAAATATTGAGTAATTAGGTGGCTGAAATTTGCATAATCAGCAATTAATGTCTCTGTGCTCTTTTCAGCACGGTACTCCATTCGGCATTTTATGGCACCTACCCGCTGGGTTTCATTAACTTATTTTAATTTGTGAAGGAAGGAAACATTCATCTTGTGAGGAATGTCACATTCTTTTTGGTTTTTTTAATTCCTCTCGTCGAATTTTTCGATTAACGGGGATACTGTTACTCGGAAGAAGCGATTCCTAGATTTTTACTGAAGCATGTTCGTATAAGCCGCTTTCAAATTCGATGAATGGCCTCCAAATTATTTTACCGTAGCTCGGTGAAATATACCAGGCCTTTCAAAGTTTACCGTGTCAAAATTCGCAGTTTATACATTTTTCAATTCTGTATCCAAAATTCAGACTCTCGACACAAAAACGCATGAATGTTGTTGACATCGTTCGCGTCAAACACGAAAGAGGATAAGTTTGAGCACATACCTTCTGAAGCAAGACAGCTGAGACACAGAAATCTTACCGTTCTGTGAAGAACGTGTAAAAGTCGTGAAATCAACAAAGTGCGAACCATGTTTTGTTTTTTTTTTCCATCGGTTCTTCGTTGGTTGAAATCTATTTACCCAGGCTTGAAGGTAACTGCAATTTTATCCACTCGAACTGACCCTATCGACCGATGACAGCTTCTTCTCTTCGAGGTTGGTCACAGTCAGATGATTCATGCGTGACCTTGTTGCCATATAAGAAAAGCAAAGAGGAAATAAGCTTCAGTACTTGACAATGATCACGTCCTTCAATGTTCCTGCCTCACTGACGTTCTCTCCTTTAACAGAGCTGATCAAATTTTAATCGATTGCCTTGCGACTTGATGGAAGATCGATATTCAATGGAAGAACAGAGTTAAATTTTTATTGTTATAATTTGTTTCAAGTATTCTTAGCACGCGTCAAAGCAAACTATTTAAATCTTCTGACAATTTCCGCATTGTGTTTAAATGACAGGAATGTGCCAATTTTATCCGCGTTAATTCAGTTGCATGTGGGAACTTGATCTTCTGTTTTTTTCCGACGGAATCAAACTGGCGCAAAATGCGGAATTAAATATTTCGACGTCGCAAAAACCGTCATGTCTCAATTCTGAACAATGCCAAAGCTGGTTTCAAAGATGAGCTGCGTGAAGTTTGTTGATAAAGTTAGTTGAGATCAGTTAAAGATTTGAATAGAGAATTATCGATAAGAGGACGAATTCAGGTAGATTTTACCAGGTACGTGGGATGTATAAATGGATTTAAGAATTAGGTTTGACACATGTATACTCAAATCAATTCGATATGGGGATGAACTTTGAAATTAAATGCAGGAGAATTTATTAAAAAACCGGTTGTCATATTTGGGCCAAACGTGCAGAAACTTGAATTTGAAAATGTTTTCCCCTTTGGTAGCATGACACTATGTGGCTATCACCATGATATGTATTGTTCGCTATGTTTTTCCAGATAGCAGGGAGTCGTATCACAAGCTAAAAACTCTATAGGAGTGTTGAAATGTTAAACATATTCAGTAGAGTAATTTGTATCATTTTCGCGTGGTGATGATATGAAATACATACATATGCTAGACCATCCTGGAAATTGAGAGAGAAAAAAAGCAGTTTAAAAATGTTATTAATCACTCTTTCCTCCTCTTCAATTGCGCTTTTGTTTAACTTATTATTACGTTTATTGAAATAATTTCACATGATGAAATTTACTCTTGACTGACTTTCTACTTCAACCTTGGACCAATAAGGTCTCTTGTTTAAAAAACCGATGAAATGAATGATGCTACAACTGCATGGTGAAATCGTTGCTTAAGGTTTATAAATAGCAAGAGACTATACAATATCTTATATTGAGTCTAATCTTGACAAACCTTTGTCCATATGAGGTAGCGAAACCCAGCTTAAAACAAGTGCGATAATTTTGTTCTCGATGCTAAGAAGAAACATTTTTATAGATCAATAATTATTATGTTATCATTAACTGAGGCTTTATTAGGATGTATCCAAGTATTCTCTTACAACGCAACTTCCTCCCCAATCATGCATGGCAGCAAAACCAAGGCTACGTTTAGAACTGATAATGTAACACTGACCCTTCATACACCGGATTGATACATTCAGCCTCTTCTACACTTTGTAAAACATCACCCATGCTGGAACGAGATAATTACTCCAGTTATAAGTAATGCCATAAACAATGTTGTAGACATGTTTGCCAATGATGTGCTCCCAAATCATGCCGATATCAGCATAAGTAAAATTGACATCACTGAGAAGTTCAAACTCTCTGAGGAGGAGATTACGTATGTAACATGACACTACTGGGTAAAAATACTTTTATATTAATATAAATGTTGTGTAGGAGGATTGAACCCTGAAATACATTCTATAAGCAGATAGTATGCTATTCAAATATTTTCATTGACGAGTTTCTGTTAAATGGTCACCTTTTTACTCGGGTATTGTATCAGGAGTTTCAATAATTTTTCCATAAACAGCTGATGATTGTGTAAAATGACTATAAGGTGAAATCCAAACACCTGCAGGTTGAACAGCATTAAGCATTAAGATGTCTTATAAGGAGAAGTAGACCACCAGTAACTTGCTTTTTTTGAAACCCCTGTGCATGGTTTAAAAATACGCCGTAGCTGAATATTTTATTGAGTTAGTGTACAGTTGTATAGTACAAATTAGGTAAGACAACTTTGGAAAAGGGTTTCTGAGGCCAGTCATACCCCCCTGCCAAAACTTTAGGGAGTGCCAATCTTTTTACCTACATGTTGATGGAGCAGGTTCTTCTTTGTTAAACTTAAGAGAGGGTTCCAATTCCTCAAAGATAAATAGTTTTCAGATAGCGACCACTTACTAGTGATGACAGATACATATAGGTAATGACATTACATTTCTTTGAAGCCTGCTCCAGGTAGTTGCAAATGAGTGTACAAAAACAGGCGTGGTGTCGGTGCATCGCATACCAAAATCTCCCTTGTTTCTGCCCTGTTGTTGCTTTGGTGCTACAGCTATATTTACTTTTTTGCTCTGCTTTACTTACTGAATGCCTTGAAAAGGCTTTGTTTGTTGTAGAATCTGGTGTACAGCTGACACGAGGTTGGAAAAAAGGAAATTTTTGTTGCCCTTAAGGGTACTTGCATTTTAATCAAACCTTTGTTTTATTTTGTTTTTATGTACATTGTTTTTAAATTATTTTGTATGAACTCATGCTTTATTTGTGAACTTTGCATTACTAACTCCATTTTAAGTGTCACAGTATCTCCATGAGCCACTCTTGAATATACTTTTGGTGTCTAGATCTCATTAATGTTTCTCCTTAATGTCTGCCATAAAATCCTTATGATGTTAATTTGAAGAATTTGGTATTGGATCAACTAAGACTCCCTTAATTGCAATTTTTCTTTATTTTCATCACTTCTCTGCTTGATATGGAATTGATATTGTGAAGAGACATTATGTCTTGATGACTAATGAGAGTTATAAGGTTAAAGGCTTCACATGAAGTACATGTACAACAGAACTTGCCAGAATTTCATTAGCTTCTGGTTACTTCACAGTAGTATTTTCAATAACCAAATTTCTGCGTAGGAAAAAAAAAACCTCAACTCTACCTGTGCATTATTTTTATTATTGCTTTTACTTTACTTCTTATTGTTTTTATTTATGTTACTAATATTGACATTACTCTTATCGGTACTATTGTCATAATTGATATTATTTACATGAATATAACTCAAGACTTGCCATAAAACTGTGAAATTTAATGTTGGAACAAATGTTGATTTTCTTTTAAGGAAGAAAAGCTCTCATTCAAATGTTCAAAAAGAGGAAATATCAGGAGATTCTTGAGAAGGTACAATATGTTAAAATGCTTGATCAATTTTCTCCTTTCCGTATCTAATTTTTCTCCAAAACTATAATTAGCAGTTGTATTGCAAGTCTTCGATTCTTGTCTCTGATTGTAGAGATAAACATAAGAAAAAGTTACACGTAGTATTAAGAGATATCATTCCTTGAAACAGGCTCCTTGAAACTTTTTCAAGTTAAAGGCATCCTAAAATGCAAAAGAATGAGAATAACATTTTAATCTTATTTGAAACTTTCATCGTATAGTTTATTCAATTAATAAAAGAAAACAGATTTAAGCACTGCAGATCTGGGCAAATGGCAGGATTTTTTTCGGCGTTCAGTGTTCCGAAGTATTTATGAATCCTTACAAATCGCCAAAGGAAGGCCTTTAGGTTGACTTTTCGTCTTCATAACAAACCAGAAATTTTACCAAGTACCTTAGAACTTCGTAAATTCTGATGTTTTAAATCATTTTTGATAAACTGCTACCATATGCCTGAATGACGTTCATAAAGGAGGACACTCATTGCAATTGGTCCGTGGTTTATTAGAGGCTAGGATTTATGGTGGGGTGGAATATTGGCAAGCACTTAACTTAAATCTATGAAAGATACCTCTCGCACAGTGAACTGTAGATGCCTTCATCACGATTTGGGTCACGCTGATTCAAACTGAAAATAGTTAGAGAACAAAAGTGAAAGAGAAAGTATTTGAAGCCATAGAGGGTGGGGGAGGGGAGGGCGGGGGGAGTTGCTAGGAACCATAGCCTTTGAATCTAGTTCTTTGACTCAATGAAAGACCGTCACAGGGAAAATGAGTTTAGTATAATGTTATTTAATTTATGAACATTTCATTTGATGGAATCATTTGATAGTTTAGCTTTTGGATGCGTAGCTCACTTCTGATGAATGTGTATTTTTTTATATAAGTGGAATATCGAGAATATGCCATCTGTAGTGAACTCCTGTTTCAGAACAGGCCTCCCAATCGTGTCTCTCGGATTTTGTCTCTTGGTAACGACGCATGCTGGGATTGGTCATTTTTGTGAGCAGTGTTGTGCTGCAAGGCCGTTATTAGGTGGAAAGGAATACTTCCCTACCTTTCATACACTCGTGTATCAGCTGTCTTCCCGCTTTCAGCACTGATAGGAGAAAATAACAGTTATAAATTACTGAAAAAAAAAGCCGATCTTGTCTTTCAAAAAATATAAAGAAGGAATAGGTATTGGCTAACCCGCCTCTGTAGAGAGGCTTTTCACTTTGTTCGACGGGATTTCTTGCAGAGGTGGCCATTCTATCATTATTGATTAAAGACAAGAAAATTTCAATGAACGAGTGATTTAACTTTTAAAATTGACCAAAAACTTAAATAGTTACAGGCAAAGATCTTCCTACTTCTCTAAGTTCAATAAAAATTTCAAAGAATAATGATCAGTTGCTAGATTGACCTAATGCGTAACTGAGATGTGATTAAGATGATGGGAATCACTTCTTGACTCTAGAATGCTTCTTATTTCCAAAATTAGGGACAAAAATATTTCTTAGTGCTTCTACATTTCGAGGACGCTTCCATTCGATTGATATGTATCTCTTTATTTGAGCACTTAACTTAAATCTCTTAAAGATACCTCTCGCACAGTAAACTGTAGATACCCTCATGATTTGGATCACGCTGATTCAAACTAAAAAAAGTTAGAGAACAAAAGTGAAAAAAAGTATTTGAAGCCGTGGAGGGTGGGGAAAGGAAGGTGGGAAGGGGGGGCAGTTGTTAGGAACCACGGCCGTTGAATCTAGTTATGCTTTACTCAATGAAAGACTGTCGCAAGGAGAACGAGTTTGGTATTATTTTATTTAATTCATGAAAGTTACATTTGATGGAATCATATGGTGGTTTTCCTTTTAATGCGTAACTCACTTTTGATGAATGTTTATTTTTTAATAAAAGTGGAAAATTGGGAATATGCTATCTGTGGTGAACTTCTGTTTCAGAACAGGCCTCTTAATCGTGTTATTCAGATTTTGTCTCTTAGTAACGACGCATGCTGGGATTGGTCGATTTAGTGGGCAGTGTTCTGTTTCAAGACCGGTAAAAGGTAGAGAGGATTACTTCCCTACCTTTCGTACACTCCTGCATTAGCTGTCTTCCCGCTTTCAGCACTAAGAGAACAAAAACAGTTATAAATTACTGGGGAAAAAAACCGATCTTGTCTTTCAAAAAATAAAGAAAAAGTACTTATTGGCCAACCCCCCTCTGTAGAGAGGATTTCCTCTTTGTTTGACGGGATATCTTGCAGAGGTGGCTATTCTATCACTTTTGATTAAAGACAATAGATACAGGCAAAGATCTTTCTACTTCTGTAAGTCTACTAAAAATTTCAAAGAATAATGATCAGTTGATAATTTGACCTAATGCGTAATTGAGATGTGATTAAGATGATGGGAATTACTTCTTGTCAGATTGCTTTCTAAAATCAGGGACAAAAATATTTCTTAGTGCTTCTATATTTCGAGAACGCTTCAATTCGATTGGCTTAAAGACCGATTCATATAACTCAGTTTATAACTCCTTGAAAAATTGGTTGCGGGAAGCTTCTGTGGAAGCACGCAAATATCGTGTCTTTTGTTATGGAGTTCTTTCAACCTTCCCTTGGGATGTTAACCATGAAGATCTTCTTTGATCACTACCACCGCTGTCAACATTGATAGCTTATCACTTTTAAATCGCGAACATTACTGATTTATGTAATGTGTACATCAGTGAGTTTAAAGTATGGACTTTCTCTATGTGTTTTTAAGAGGGTGTCTTCATCATCATATTTTGTTTGCCTTATTTACACAATACAAAAATTTATTTACAGCGGTGAAAGCTAGAAGGTGAGGAGACCCAGGAAGCCACCGGGCTTATGGGAGAGCCACCTCACTTACATTAATAAATAAAGAATAAAGTAAAGAAAAAGTGCTGCGAATGTGCGGCTAGGCCAATTCAGTGATTATTTAAGTAAAAACTCTTGCATTTTCGTCTTAAAGCTGAGAAGGTTTGACGAACGAGTGACTGAAACAGGAAGAGAGTCCCAAATTTTAGGACCTAGGTAGAGAATTGTAAATCGCTTGAGATTTGTACGGTACAAATGCGTTCGATAATAACTGGCTGTTATGGTACCATAGTTGTGAATTTGGCTATTGGTTACCAAAAGATTGAGGAGCAATTGAGGCAATAAGTTATTTTTATAATAAAACATAAAGTTAGCGATTTCAACCGTATTGACTGGGAAAATATCTAAAATTCCTAGTTTGGAGAATAAAGGAGCGGAATGAGCTCGACAGTCTGAGTTGGTAATAGCCCACACAGCTCGCTTTTGCAAATAATGAATTGTGTTTAAGTTAGATACGTGTGTGGACGACCAGGTGCAGTTACAACAGACGATATAAGGATAAATTAAGGTATAGTACAAAACAAATTTGGTTGTAGAGGATAGGAAAAAGCGAGACCCGAATATAACAGCTATTGATTCAGCGACTTGTTTTTATACATAGACTTCACATAGCTGATATGGTGTTTCCAGGTGAGATTATCATCAATATTGACCCAAAGGAATTCAGTTATGTTAGATTGTTGTAGGGGTTTATCTCCAAAGGAGAGAGAAATGCTGGAGGTAAACTTCTTCTGTCTGGGTTTGAAAAATTACGTGGTTAGTTTTCTTTATATTAACTGAAAGCTTATTACATTTTTCCTCGAAAAAGAGGGGACCTCTTTGAACCTCACGGTCACTCCATGCTACGCCTTTACATTTCAATCTTATTTACAAATTTGCGTTATGGCTTTTAAGTCAAGCACTAGAAATCATATCAAAACCTCAATTTCATGTAAAGGCTACTGAATACTTTTGCCTTTCGTAAGCACATCCGTCTCTGATCGCTTTATCGAAAGGCAAATAACCTGGAAAATTAAAGCATAAAAGACATCACCCTTTTTCGAGAGAGTCAAATGTAGCTATGTAAGTTATCAGATGTCTAAATGTTTAAGGCTTTTTTAGACTTACCCTTAATCTTTATAGCTTGGTACCTGGCACGAAATCCTTTGCCAGACCAACTAGCATCTGATTGAAAAATAACCGTAACATTATTACCACTGGAATTTAATTGAGGCGTTGTCATGCTACACACTGAACCAATTATTTACTGAAGCATGTTCGTATAAGCCACTTTCAAATTCGATTAATGGCCTCCAAATTATTTTACCGTAGCTTGGTGAAATATGCCAGGCCTTTCAAAGTTTACCGTGTCAAAATTCTATTCTTGAGAATAGATTCTTGAGAAGGTATGTTAAAATGCTTGATCAATTTTCTCCTTTCCTTATGTAATTTTCTCCAAAACTATAATTATAGTATTTTAACTATTTGTTAAAAAGAAAGTAAAATCATGAAAAGGCCTTGACTGTGCTCTTTTCCGTTGCAAAGCTGCAGAAAGCAGCCAGAGCTTAAAAGACATTAACCCTTTAGACCCTAACATCAGTATCCATATTCTCCAAACTCTTCTCCATATGTTTCTTTTGGTTCTGACAAGGAGAATTTATTTGTAGATCAAAGCTTCTTAGGTTGGCGATCATTTCCTTTATTCTCATGATCCTAATGAATGGTTTATAGCAGTATTCCTATGAGGAGAAATTAGATACTGGTCACTCTTAGGGTTTAAAGGGTTAAGGGGAAAACTTGAAAGAATTAGTAACTGCAGAAACAATCAAAAGTTCAGCTTACCATACATGTAGCTTACAGTCCTTTTTTACCCTTGAACACAAAGCGTTTTCACCCCTCAGAGCACAGCATGCGGAAATTTACCACAACAAAATAGTCATGTAATCAGTGTACTGCTGCAAGGGTGCAGTGAAATGCTTAGCAGACTAATCCTGGGAGTTTTTGCTCATAATTAGAAGCAGAAATGAGTAAAAAAAACAATGCAATTGTATTCCTAACTACTATTTTATTTGTGACGAATTTTGTTTTCCCTAGAATATGCATGCGTACTTACAAAGACAGACCTTTATAAGAATAGGCTAACAGAATAATAACCATACCAGAAAAAATGCAGATGAAAACAAACAAACAAACTCTCAAAAATATAGTTAAGGGATTAAGCATATTAAATCATAAATACATGACTATTATTTTCAATATTTTCAATGAACCTTTGAGATCATACGTTGACATCAAATTTTGTTGTGCACAAGTACATTTGTTTTGCTAAGCCATTGCGCTAAATTCAAAGAAATATAATTGGTTATCTTAATTGTTGAGTTTGTCTGTTATAATTTTTTTAAAATCATTACAACTTTGTTAGGTCAGGAACGGCTTAGAAACTTCCTTTGCCTTTAACTCACCCATTGGACTCAAGGCAGTCCGAAATGATGTACAGTTATAGCGTACTTGTATATGCATGTCCTTGGGTCATTCACCCTGTTTTGCTTTTGGGTTTTTCTATCGTAAATATTTTTTTAATCACCATAACTTGATTAGTGAAAGCATGGAATTGACTCATCCTTTGGACTTTTAAGTCAGTCCAAAACGATATGCAGGTATATAGCTTACATGTACTTGTATGTCCTTGGGTTTACTCTGTTTTGCGTTTGGTCTTCAACAGGATCTTCTCACCCGTAAATTTGATTCTCATTCCAAGCTTGGAATAAGATACCATGTCTATGATATTATCGGAGCTGATTTTGTCAAAAGGTAAATACTTTCGTATTTGTTTTCCTCAATTGATACCAATTTTATACTTGCCAAAATGTTCCACGCCAGCTATTGCTTCTTAAGATAAAGAGTCGATGAATCCATGTTATTATAAAACCACAGAACAGAAAATGAGATGAAAGAGCGCGGACATTCCTTGGTGTATGTTACGTTTGGCTAATTCGTGGCATGGGTTTCAGTCGTAATAATAATAATAATAATAATAATAATAATAATAATAATAATAATAATAATAAAATTTGTTTTTCGAGGGTGGCACTTGACAGTATAAAATACTGATGAACTACAGTAAGAGTTAAATTAGCATTATGAACGGTCCAACAACAATGTGATTGATTATTTCCTTTTCCTTTACGCAAACAGCGTGGATACTACATCAGGACAATTACTGAGACTGGACATCCAATCAGAGAGTCGAGCGAGATCGAAAAGATGATCAGCGTCCTTGCAAGGCATTGTTTGATCTTGTCACGCAACGCAGGAAAGAGGGCATTGTGTGACAAGACCAAAATGCGGCTGCAAAGGCGATTATACAACGACACATGCCTCTATTTGTTTAGGGGCTGATTACATGTTTCTGTGAAAAAAATTGCTTCTCTTAAATTAATGAATAATTAGCAGTTGTACTGCAAATCTTCTTGTCTTTGATTGTAGAGATTAACATAATAAAAAGTTACATATAGTAGTAAGAGATGTCATTCCTTGTAAAAGGCTCCTTGAAACTTTTTCAAGTTAAAGGCATCCTAAAATGCAAAAGAATGAGAATAACATTTTAATCTTATTTGAAACTTTCACTGTGTAGTTTATTCAATAAATGAAAGAAAACAGATTAAAGCAATGCAGTTTTGGGCAAATGGCAGTATTTTTTTTCGGTGCTCAGTATTCCGAAGTATTTATGAATCCTTACAAATCGCCAAAGGAAAGCCTTAAGGTTGACTTTTCGTCTTCATAGCAAATCAGAAATTTTACCAAGTACCTTAGAACTTCGTAAATTCTAATATTTTAAATTATTTGTGATAATTTGCTGCCATGTGCCTGGATGACGTTCATAAAGGGGGAAACACCTATTGCAATTGGTCCGTGATTTACCAGAGGATTTATGTTAGGATTGGATATTGGCAAGCACTTAACTTAAATCTATGATAGATACCTCTCGTACAGTGAACTGTAGATGCCTTCATCACGATTTGGGTCACGCTGATTCAAACTGAAAATAGTTAGAGAACAAAAGTAAAATAAAAAGGTATTTGAAGCCATAGAGGGTGGGGGAGGGGAGGGCGGGGGGAGTTGCTAGGAACCATAGCCTTTGAATCTAGTTCTTTGACTCAATGAAAGACCGTCACAGGGAAAATGAGTTTAGTATAATGTTATTTAATTTATGAACATTTCATTTGATGGAATCATTTGATGGTTTAGCTTTTGGATGCGTAGCTCACTTCTGATGAATGTGTATTTTTTTATATAAGTGGAATATCGAGAATATGCCATCTGTAGTGAACTCCTGTTTCAGAACAGGCCTCCCAATCGTGTCTCTCGGATTTTGTCTCTTGGTAACGACGCATGCTGGGATTGGTCATTTTTGTGAGCAGTGTTGTGCTGCAAGGCCGTTATTAGGTGGAAAGGAATACTTCCCTACCTTTCATACACTCGTGTATCAGCTGTCTTCCCGCTTTCAGCACTGATAGAGGAAAATAACAGTTATAAATTACTGGAAAAAAAAGCCGATCTTGTCTTTCAAAAAATATAAAGAAGGAATAGGTATTGGCTAACCCGCCTCTGTAGAGAGGCTTTTCACTTAGTTCGACGGGATTTCTTGCAGAGGTGGCCATTCTATCATTATTGATTAAAGACAAGAAAGTTTCAATGAACGAGTGATTTAACTTTTAAAATTGACCAAAAACTTAAATAGGTACAGGCGAAGATCTTCCTACTTCTCTAAGTTCATTAAAAATTTCAAGGAATAATGATCAGTTGCTAGTTTGACCTAATGCGTAACTGAGATGTGATTAAGATGATGGGAATCACTTCTTGACACTAGAATGCTTTTTATTTCCAAAATTAGGGACAAAAATATTTCTTAGTGCTTCTACATTTTGAGGACGCTTCAATTCGATTGATATGAATCTCTTTATTTGAGGACTTAACTTAAATCTCTTAAAGATACCTCTCGCACAGTAAACTGTAGATACCCTCATGATTTGGGTCACGCTTATTCAAACTAAAAAAGTTAGAGAACAAAAGTGAAAAAAAGTATTTGAAGCCGTGGAGGGTGGGGGAAGGAAGGTGGGGAGGGGGGCAGTTGTTAGGAACCACGGCCGTTGAATCTAGCTATGCTTTACTCAATGAAAGACTGTCGCAAGGAGAACGAGTTTGGTATTATTTTATTTAATTTATGAACATTACATTTAATGGAATCATTTGGTAGTTTGCCTTTTAATGCGTAGCTCACTTTTGATGAATGTGTATTTTTTAATAAAAGTGGAAAATTGGGAATATGCTATCTGTGGTGAACTTCTGTTTCAGAACAGGCCTCTTAATCGTGTTATTCAGATTTTGTCTCTTAGTAACGACGCATGCTGGGATTGGTCGATTTAGTGGGCAGTGTTCTGTTTCAAGACCGGTAAAAGGTAGAGAGGATTACTTCCCTACCTTTCGTACACTCCTGCATTAGCTGTCTTCCCGCTTGCAGCACTAAGAGAACAAAAACAGTTATAAATTACTGGGGAAAAAAACCGATCTTGTCTTTCAAAAAATAAAGAAAAAGTACTTATTGGCCAACCCCCCTCTGTAGAGAGGATTTCCTCTTTGTTTGACGGGATATCTTGCAGAGGTGGCTATTCTATCACTTTTGATTAAAGACAATAGATACAGGCAAAGATCTTTCTACTTCTGTAAGTCTATTAAAAATTTCAAAGAATAATGATCAGTTGATAATTTGACCTAATGCGTAATTGAGATGTGATTAAGATGATGGGAATTACTTCTTGTCAGATTGCTTTCTAAAATCAGGGACAAAAATATTTCTTAGTGCTTCTATATTTCGAGAACGCTTCAATTCGATTGGCTTAAAGACCGATTCATATAACTCAGTTTATAACTCCTTGAAAAATTGGTTGCGGGAAGCTTCTGTGGAAGCACGCAAATATCGTGTCTTTTGTTATGGAGTTCTTTCAACCTTCCCTTGGGATGTTAACTTTGAAGATCTTCTTTGATCACTACCACCGCTGTCAACATTGATAGCTTATCACTTTTAAATCGCGAACATTACTGATTTATGTAATGTGCACATCAGTGAGTTTAAAGTATGGACTTTCTCTGTGTGTTTTTAAGAGGGTGTCTTCATCATCATATTTTATTTGCCTTATTTACACAGTACAAAAATTTATTTACAGCGGTGAAAGCTAGAAGGTGAGGAGACCCAGGAAGCCACCGGGCTTATGGGAGAGCCACCTCACTTACATTAATAAATAAAGAATAAAGTAAAGAAAAAGTGCTGCGAATGTGCGGCTAGGCCAATTCAGTGATTATTTAAGTAAAAACTCTTGCATTTTCGTCTTAAAGCTGAGAAGGTTTGACGAACGAGTGACTGAAACAGGAAGAGAGTCCCAAATTTTAGGACCTAGGTAGAGAATTGTAAATTGCTTGAGATTTGTACGGTACAAATGCGTTCGATAATAACTGGCTCTTCTGGTACCATAGTTGTGAATTTGGCTATTGGTCACCAAAAGATTGAGGAGCAATTGAGGCAATAAGTTATTTTTATAATAAAACATAAAGTTAGCGATTTCAACCGTATTGACTGGGAAAATATCTAAAATTCCTAGTTTGGAGAATAAAGGAGCGGAATGGGCTCGATAGTCTGAGTTGGTGATAGCCCGCACAGCTCGCTTTTGCAAGTAATAAATTGTGTTTAAGTTAGATACGTGTATGAACGACCAGGTGCAGTTACAACAGACGATATAAGGATAAATTAAGGTATAGTACAAAACAAATTTGGTTGTAGAGGATAGGAAAAAGCGAGACCCGAATATAACAGCTATTGATTCAGCGACTTGTTTTTATACATAGACTACACATAGCTGATATGGTGTTTCCAGGTGAGATTATCATCAATATTGACCCCAAGGAATTCAGTTATGTTAGATTGTTGTAGGGGTTTATCTCCAAAGGAGAGAGAAATGCTGGAGGTAAATTTCTTCTGTCTGGGTTTAAAAAATTACGTGGTTAGTTTTCTTTATATTAACTGAAAGCTTATTACATTTTTGCCAAACATCAATATTTTGGAGTTCATCATTAAGAACAAGTCTCTGTAAGAATCAAACATCTTGGGAAATGAAAATTTTCAACCCCCCTTCAAATTTTGCATGCAGTTAGGCACTTAGGGGGGCTGCACAAAATGCCCTTTTTATAGGTTACAGCATTCTTGTTGCCATGGTAACAACGGCTGCTTGTTCGAGGCCTGGGGCCTCATTTTCATACAAAAACGTCGCAAAAAAGAGTGAAATGTTTATTTTTCTACCTCAAGCTAAATACAACATTACAAATTGGCACTTATACCATTCATAGTGACATCATTCGTCTTCACATTGATACATTCAATTTTCCTTGGGATTGAATGTGAACACACAAATAGATGAAGGGAGGTTGAAAATTTTCATTTCCCAAGATGTTTGATTCTTACAGAGACTTGTTCTTAAGTACGGATTCTAAGCAATTGGGGTTTGAGTGAGAATAAAAGATACTGGTGTCATCAGTGAAAAGCAGAGGGTCTGTTAATTCAGAGCCATTAGGGAGGTCATTTATGTATAGGATGAACAATAGAGGGCCTAAAATCGAACCTTGAGGGACACCACACTTGATGGTTTGCATGGAGAGCAAGCTTGATTGAATCTGACAAATTGCTGGCGGCAAGAAAAGTAGCTTTTAAACCACTGCAGAGCTACGTCACAGATACCATAGTGCTCCAATTTGGCAAACAAGATTTGGTGGTCGAGAGTGTCGAATGCTCTGAAAAGATCTAGGTCTTAATAATGTTTGGTCAAGATTGTAGCTTAATTTGAATTGACCACTCCTCTTTGTGGCCTGAAATGATGCTAAACATGCCTGTGCCATACAAGGATCCTTATGAGACAGTCTCGACTCATTAAACTCATTCGACTCACGCTGAAGGTGAACTGAGCTTCGTGAAGAGATAAAATGTAAACTCACCTTTCGCACGATGGGTTGTTGCTTTCCTTCACTGTTTCATCGCTGAAAGAAGGCAATTTCGAATCACATTTGCGGAAAAGCGTACAATTTGAGAGTTTGGATTTGATAAGTAATATTGGCAAACTAGTTTAACCTGTTATTATACATTCCAGGCGGGTCGACATATGTGTAAGGATTATCATTTTCCTCATCATCATAGCCAGAACTGAAAGCAAAAAAACAAGCGAGTGTTTGATAATATTCTTCATATACACACACGTTACAAGCCCCTTTGCTCCCTCTCGACCTGACTTTTAAAAAAGCGCATCGGGCGCGACAATTTTAGGATTTACGGCAGATGCACTGGTAGTGAAGTAGAAGTAACACGACCATCAGTGACAAAGAAATGTAGAATTGTAACCCTAGCCAAAAACCTTTTTAGGTTTTACCTCGTGTTAGACACATCCGTTGGGGTGGCGTAAATGGCGACTACTTCCTCGTCCGGTCGAAAGCTTACCGTAGGTGTGTTCCGGTTGGTTTGATTTTTCCGGCTACTCCTGCAATAAATTTGAGAATCCAAAACAGAAAAACTGGATGCTACACTAACTGTGTGCGAACTTTTATAAAGATTTTCCGCACATCTAGGTTACTCAAAGGGTGCTATTCACAATCGATAGTTGGATTCAGAATGAGATAATAAAAATAAATTACGAGAGATTCCTATACGACTTGCTACATACACATGCGATGGTGGCTAAACTCCACATTGGCACTTCATAACTTAAAATGAGAAAACGATGTTGCATTTTAACCCTTTAACCCCCAAGATCTCATTAATAATTCTCCTTACAATCTGCCAAAGAATTCTTATGATGTCAATTTGGAGAATTTGGCATTGAATCAACTATTAATCCCCTAACTGATATTTTCCTCCATTCTCATCACTTCTGTGCTTGATATTGTATTGAAATTGTAAGGAGAAATTCTTTCTTGGTCACTCATGGGAGGTAAAGGGCTAAGGATATAATATCGATAACAAAAAGTTGAACTTACCGCTTTCTGTGAAAATAAAACAAAGCTATTGCGAGTATCGCACAAATTACTACCAAAGCTGCAATTAATCCAGCAATTAGGGAGGTGTTTGACTCAGACTCTCTTCCATCGTCCAAGGTGTCAGACAAACCTTCTCCTCTCGTCATGGAGGTGGGATCTGTTTTTTCTTGAAAGCCGAGTTTGCTCTCTCTTGTAGAAGATATCTCTTGAGTGGTCTCTTCGCTTGATGACGTTGTGGTTACTTTGTCTTTGACCATGTTTGTCTGAGTTGAGGCAGTGGTTGTACTAGTAGTTATTTTGGCTGCTGTGTTAAGAAAAAAAGCATATTTTTATGTTTGTGGCATATACAGAATATTCTAGAATAGGATCCGTAGCCCAGCTTATTGCTATTTGAGGGCATGTCAGCTTCTCTTCCATTAATTGGTTAAACTACGCTGTACTTGATTATGAGATTTCTATCGCGTTATAGTGTTCATGTGGGCAAAGCCCGAATCACTGAACTATTCATTATAAAAAACGAGAGTGAATGTTAAAGTATTTTTTAAAGTAAAATCGTCTAGTTATTCAAAACGTAACAACAACCCAAGCGCATATTTTTGTTATTATGTTTGCAACCGCTCGCTGTTATGCTAGTCACTCTACTTACTCTCTATTACGCAATAGATAGCGGGTAGCGTAGCCAATCAGATTGTGACATTCTGATTAGATTGCATATTCGCTTTAAACTAATAGCTATCATCACAGTTATTACGTGTTCTTATATCGGTCAATTTTGCGAGCTGTACTCTACTGAGCAGCTCGTTAAAGTAGAAAACTGTTTGTGTGGACAAAATCTCTCATTTTACCCCTTCCCTCCCCCCGAAGTAACTTCAAGAAAGTTATGACTTTCGTGGCCAAAGAGAAAATCGCAGCGGAGAAAACTTAAGAATGAACCATTAACTCGGTTAGTGTGAGGTATTTATAACTTTTTTCCTCGAAAAAGAGGGGACCTCTTTGAACCTCACGGTCACTCCATGCTACGCCTTTACATTTCAATCTTATTTACAAATTTGCGTTATGGCTTTTAAGTCAAGCACTAGAAATCATATCAAAACCTCAATTTCATGTAAAGGCTACTGAATACTTTTGCCTTTCGTAAGCACATCCGTCTCTGATCGCTTTATCGAAAGGCAAATAACCTGGAAAATTAAAGCATAAAAGACATCACCCTTTTTCGAGAGAGTCAAATGTAGCTATGTAAGTTATCAGATGTCTAAATGTTTAAGGCTTTTTTAGACTTACCCTTAATCTTTATAGCTTGGTACCTGGCACGAAATCCTTTGCCAGACCAACTAGCATCTGATTGAAAAATAACCGTAACATTATTACCACTGGAATTTAATTGAGGCGTTGTCATGCTACACACTGAACCAATCAAAACTGTTTTTCCGTTCATTAATGTTTCCCACACGTTGACAAAGTCACACCAACAGCAACCGGACTCTAAACTGACGTCATCAAAAGTGATCAGAATAGCGTAATTCCAAGGGACTTTAATATGCCACTTGCACCAGGCCTTGTTGTTATAGTTTTGTGGATAGTATGGACTGCGGAATGTGCCATTCAGTGCTGTCATTGTCTGTGTGCACTCTGTTCGAATGTAAGGAAAACCAAATTGATAAAAAATATGTAAACATTGACCAATAATTCTACCTCGATGTTTAAGGGTGTCGCCTAGTGAAGTCTACTACGTTGAAGGGTTAAAATATTGTATTGAGTCCCTAACGTTAGCGTTTTAACATATAGAAAGTCTTAAGCCGTTTTCCCTTTTGAAAATTACGGTACACTTAGATTGATAGACCACATCCATCGAACATTGCCCTATTAAGTGAGGTTCGGGTTTAGAGGGGTCGTTTACAAGACAATTGCCTTTTATTGTCATTACGAGCCCAAGTGGGTAGCAAGCATAAAGATATGGCTTTTTGTGTAAAGGACAGGGAAAAGACTGCCATACAGGCTACGAAATTTGCTAAAATTTGTAACCTGTCCCAGGTGTAGCAAGCGTAATTTGAAGTTTCTTTTCTCGACTCAGTTGCTACTGCGTGAGCGCTCCAGGCTATCAGATGTATTTTATCATGAATAGTTGCTACAAACCACAATTGGATGATAAGAGAGCCTGGTACCTCTATAGTAACAGTAATGTATTGTCGGTGGGGAGAAGTCGGCTCCGTATGGATATGGGAACCATTTCCGGTCAAAATTATGATCATTTTCTGTGTCATATGCAATGTATTCCATCTTATGTATAGTGTACAGAACTTCTTGGCAACGCGGTCTAAACGCCATCAAGTAAAAGGGAGACACAAAAGGAAGATCTATTGCCTCTTTATATCCGTTACTGGTGGTCTTACAGCAAAAGAATATCTTTGTGTCGTGATCAAATACTCCTTTTGGAAGAACGCCGGCATGGGCGTTTTTGTTTGTTCCGCTAACACCATCTTCGTCATCCCATAATATAAACCCACTCTGCAGTCCATCTGGACAATAAGAACCTTTCTGATAGATGCAATACTCCCCCGCAGGCCATCGGGGTCGATTTCTTTCGACTGTTGCTGATATGTTGTCCTTTATGCAGAAATACCGTTCGACATCACCCGAGACGCGGCCTTTGAGCTGTGAGTTCGGTGAGACAGTAGTAACATTACCCTCGTCCTCGAGATCCTGGTAGATGTATCCTTCTTGCCATTGAAATCCATTTGCCCCTGGACAGCCGCTTTTTGGCATGGGTAGTCCATACATTCCTGACGGCCATAATGCAGCAGAGCAAACTATGGAGAATTAAGAAAATGGTATGGCTCATTTCAGAGCAAAAATTGCGAGTCGATTTCTGTTCCACCTATCCCGTACTTACATAAATAGTTGAAAATCCCTGCGGATTTATTTTCACCGTCTCGCAGGGAATTTTGGCAAACTCTTGCAAAGGATACTTGAATTTTTTGTTTTTGTTTTTTTTGAAGAACTTTGAACATTGTGCTCGACGGTGGAGAAGCTCGACGAATGTGAAAATGACGCTCTTTACGACAAACACGTCGCCCTGTTTTACAATACAACTGAGAGCATTTGTGTCTGTGCTCTTTTCAGCACGGTACTCCATTCGGCATTTTATGGCGCCTACCCGCTGGGTTTCATTAACTTATTTTAATTTGTGAAGGAAGGAAACATTCATCTTGTGAGGAATGTCACATTCTTTTTGGTTTTTTTAATTCCTCTCGTCGAATTTTTCGATTAACGGGGATACTGTTACTCGGAAGAAGTGATTCCTAGATTTTTACTGAAGCATGTTCGTATAAGCCACTTTCAAATTCGATGAATGGCCTCCAAATTATTTTACCGTAACTCGGTGAAATATGCCAGGCCTTTCAAAGTTTACCGTGTCAAAATTCGCAGTTAGTACATTTTTCAATTATGTATCCAAAATTCAGACCCTCGATACAAAAACGCATGAATGTTGTTGACATCTTCCTCGTCAAACACGAAAGAGGATAAGTTTGAGCACATACCTTCTGAAGCAAGACAGCTGAGAAACAGAAATCTTACCGTTCTGTGAAGAACGTGTAAAAGTCGTGACATCAACAAAGTGCGAACCATGCTTTGTTTTTTTTTTTCCATCGGTTCTTCGTTGGTTAAAATCTATTTACCCAGGCTTGAAGGTAACTGCAATTTTATCCGCTCGAACTAACCCTTTCGACCGATGACAGCTTCTTCTCTTCGAGGTTGGTCCCAGTCAGATGATTCATGCGTGACCTTGTTGCCATATAAGAAAAGCAAAGAGGAAATAAGCTTCAGTACTTCACAATGATCACGTCCTTCAATGTTCCTGCCTCACTGACGTTCTGTCCTTTAACAGAGCTGATCAAATTTTAATCGATTGCCTTGCGACTTGATGGAAGATCGATATTCAATGGAAGAACAGAGTTAAACTTTTATTGTTATAATTTGTTTCAAGTATTCTTATCACGGGTTATGTCCTCGTGTACCGGTACACAAAGGAACGAAACATTGACGAACTGCGTCACAACTCCATGTATGGATATGAAAACAATAGGAATTCCCCCGTGTACCGGTACACCAGGACAGCCCCTTATCACGCGTTAAAGCAAACTATTTAAATCTTCTGACAATTTCCGCATTGTGTTTAAATGACAGGAATGTGTTAATTTTATCCGCGTTAATTCAGTTGAATGTGGGAACTTGATCTTTAGTTTTTTTCCGACGAAATCAAACTGGCGCAAAATGCGGAATTATATATTTCGACGTCGCAAAGACCGTCATTTCTCAATTCTGAACAATGCCAAAGCTGATTTCAAAGACAAGCTGCGTGCAGTTCGTTAATAAAGTTAGTTGAGATCAGTTTAAGATTTGAATAAAGAAATATAGATAAGAGAACGAATTTTGGTAGATTTTACCAAGTACGTGGGATATATAAATGTATTTAAGACTTAGCTTTCACACATGTGAACTCAAATCAATTCGATATGGGGATGAACTTTGAAATTAAATACAGGAGAATTTGTTATAAAACCGGTTGTCATATTTGGGCCAAACGTGCAGAAACTTGAATTTGAAAATGTTTTCCCCTTTGGTAGCATGACCACTATCTGGCTATCACCATGATATGTATTGTTCGCTATGTTTTTCCAGATAGCAGGGAGTCTTATCTCAAGCTAAAAACTCTATGGGAGTGTTGAAATGTTAAACATATTCAGTAGAGTAATTTGTGTTATTTTCGCTTGGTGATGATATGAAATCGGCCCGGGGGGCGAAGAAACACCTCACCTCGGTTAATTAAAATTTAATTTTGCCTCTTCGGAAGTTTTCAGACAAAGATTCCTTTCTCTTTAGTGCTTTATTCGTTACTGCCGATTTTTTTTTCTCCATGTTCTTAAAGGAACACTTTATTTAGCTGGTCCGCCTTCAGTTGTATATGAAAACATCAGTCATGTAGGAATTGCGGTAAAGACTTAGGTGATTAAAGTAAAAAACTTTCAGAATAATCTAGTGCCTTGAAGCAAAACGGTGGATTTTCTATCTCCCCTCTCCAGACAAAGTACAGCCCGTTGCCTCTCTTAACGCAAGGCTGATAAAAACATCAACAGCTGTTGCCATTTTGACGGGAAAAAAAGGTGTATTGCAAGTCTCATAATTTTCTTTACTAGAAGATCAGTTTCATCGGCGCCTGGTCACCTTTTTACTCGGGTATTGTACCAGGAGTTTTAAGAGGCTGTCTCTCTTATTTCCACCCGGTCAATTTTGCGTCAAAAATAATTTTGCCTGAAACTCTGTTAACAGAAAGACTTTACCTAGGAAAGAACTAAATTAGATTTCGTTTGATTCGAAATAATTTTCTGACTGCATTACGGGCCATAATTATTTCCCAGTCCGTAGGGACCGTAGCAACGTCTCGAAAATTGAAAAATAGGCATATTTTGTAACGTTGTAAAATATTTGATTCGCATAGTTAAGCCACAGAATTTATATCAGATTGCTTAAAAATCTTTCTAGTTTGCCAAGAAAGTTAGAATTTGCCCTCTCAACAAATTTGAAAAGGCGAATTTTAGCATATTCTGACCACTAGAAATCGCCATCGGCCGATGGCCGTAAATAACCTTGATTTAGACGCTAAGTTTTGGGATTTGGGACCTGGTTGACGATTCTATCCTACACAGCCGTTAAGTTTAGACTTTTATGGGCAAAAATATGCAAAAACCCCTGTACGTTTTCGATTTTACAAAAGTTATGACCGTTTGAATCAGCACATGTACGAGCATTCGCGATTTTTTCGCCTACACCAAAATCGAACCACTGGAGCAGATTTCGTCATAAATACAGCTTACCCGCTTTGCAGCCCGGCTTCATGGCTCACTTCAGAATTTTTCTAATAACCAAATTGGTGAAATCCATGATAACTTCAACAAATAGCTATGTATTGCCTTCGAAAAGTAGGCGGCATCCATCGTGATTCGTGGTATCAAAACAAATGCCGGAATTGGCCACATTTCGCGGTGAATAAAATGACTATAAGGTGAAATCCAAACACCTGCAGGTTAAACAGCATTAAGCATTAAGATGTCTTACAAGGAGAAGTAGACTACTAGCAACGTTTAAAAATACGCAGTGGCTGAATATTTTATTGAGTTAGTGTACAGTTGTATAGTACAAATTAGGTTAAACAACTTTGGAAAAGGGTTTCTGAGGCCAGTCATACCCCCCTGCTAAAACTTTAGGGAGTGCCAGTCTTTTTACCTACATGTTGATAGAGCAGGTTCTTCTTTGTTAAACTTAGGAGAGGGTTCTAATTCCTCAAAAATAAATAGTTTTCAGATAGCGACCACTTACTAGTGATGACAAATACATATAGGTTATGACATTACGTTTCTTTGAAGCCTGCTCCAGGTAGTTGCAAATGAGTGTACAAAAACAGGCGAGGTGTGGGTGTATCGCATACCAAAACCTCCCTTGTTTCTGCCTTGCTGTTGCTTTGGTGCTACAGCTGTATTTACTTTTTTGCTCTGCTTTACTTACTGAATGCCTTGAAAAGGCTTTGTTTGTTGTAGAATCTGGTGTACAGCTGAAATAAGGTTGGAAAAAGGAAATTTTTGTTGCCCTTAAGGGTACATGCTTTTTAATCAAACCTTTGTTTTATTTTGTTTTTATGTATATTGTTTTTACATTATTTTGTATGAGCTCATGCTTTATTTGGGAACTTTGTATTATTTCATTTGCATTTTGGTGTGATATATATACAACTGGTCAACACTGTTATCCTTACAAGCAGAGATGTTGGAAGCTGGTGGTTATCCATCTCTAATGGTAAACAGAAAATATGTTTCCTATTTTTATGAATGTGAGTTTTGCATTTGCATTACTCGCCCCATTTTAAGTGTCACAGTATCTCCATGAGCCATTCTTGAATATGCTTTTGGTGTCTAGATCTCATTAATTCCGGCGGGAAAATCGGCTGGGTATGACAATATCCCTATGTCTATCATAAAGCGATCTATATGCAGCGTTTCCTCTCCATTAACACACATTGTAAATCTCTCCATTACTCATGGTATCGTTCCGGATGATTTGAAAATTGCTCGTGTCATACCTATTTTTAAATCAGGTGACAAGGCTCTCTTCAGCAACTACAGACCTATTTCTGTTCTACCGTGCTTTTCAAAGTTTTTGGAACGAATAATTTACAACCGTATTATGAATTATCTCAATGACTCCGATGTCTTATGTGATAATCAATATGGCTTTAGAAAAAATCGCTCTCCTAGCCTTGCGCTTATCGATTTGTGTGACAAAATTTCTTCTGCATTTGATAGAAAAGAACATGCCATTGGAGTATTCCTAGATCTTTCGAAAGCATTCGATACGGTAAATCACGACATTCTTTTTGAAAAACTCAATCATTATGGGATCCGTGGTCTGGCACTAGAATGGGTCAAAAGTTATCTTTCTGAGAGGACACAATTTGTCGAATTTAATAACGTTAGATCTGCCCCACAGGGGATTCCCTGTGGGGTGCCTCAAGGTTCTATTCTTGGTCCCTTATTTTTTATCCTGTATGTTAATGATTTGAACAATGCTTCCCTGCTTGATGCAATCTTGTTTGCTGATGATACAAACTTATTTATCTCCCATAATGACCCTGTTTACCTAATTAACACATTAAATAGAGAATTAAACAAATTGTCAACCTGGTTTGCAGCAAACCGGCTCTCCTTGAATTTAGCCAAGACTAATTTTATGGTATTCAAGCCTTGGCAAAAGAAGCAATCCTTTGAATTTCAAGTTTTCATAAATGAGCAGCCTATTCTTCGTGTTTCTGAGACCATGTTTTTGGGTGTTTTATTAGATGACAATTTGACCTGGAAATCGCATATATCCTTAACAGCAAATAAATTATCCAAATCTATAGGTATTATTCATAAATCTAGGTTTTTTCTCTCTACTCACTCCCTTCGTACTTTATACAATTCTATGATCCTTCCATATTTGTATTATTGCAATTTAGCTTGGGCTGGTACCTATAAGTCAAACCTTCAAAGAATTGTAACCTTACAGAAACGTGCGTTAAGAATAGTAAGCAATTCTACATACATTGCCCATACTGGCCCTATTTTAAAGGAACTTAAACTCTTAAAATTTCATGATATCCATTCGTTTCAATTAGGTACTTTTATGTTTTCATTCGAGAACTCTACACTCCCTTCCAAATTCAATAACTTTTTTTTACTGAATAGTCAAATCCACAATTATAATACTAGGAATGCTCAGTCCTTCCGTTTGCCACTGTGCAGAACGAACACCAGGAAGTTTTCAATTTACTTTCAAGGTCCAAACTTTTATAATTCGTTAAATTCTGACATAACTAGTTCTCCCTCCTCCGCTTCTTTTAAAAGAAAGCTTAAGGAATTTCTTCTCTCTAAGTATTAGCTTCTGTAAGGCAGTAATTCTTAACTAACTTACTTAATATGTGTGTGCGTGTGTGTGTGTGTGTACGTGTGCGCGGTCAAAGTTAATTACCATAAGTCCATATTGTAATTCTAATATAAGATTAGTTATTTTAAGTGAGAAAACCTGACTTGTTATAAGCCTCGTGGTTTCTTTCAGGTTTTCTCGCCATTTATTTTCTGTCATCAATTTTCTTCATTTTTTTTTTCCATGTGTAAATGTCGTATATGGCAAATAAATATTGTATATTGTATTGTATTGTATTGTATATTAATGTTTCTCCTTAATGTCTGCCATAAAATCTTTATGATGTTAGTTTGAAGAATTTGGTATTGGATCAACTAAGACTCCCTTAATTGATATTTTTCTTTATTTTCATCACTTCTCTGCTTGATATCGAGTTGATATTGTGAAGAGACATTATGTCTTGATGACTAATGAGAGTTATAAGGTTAAAGGCTTCACATGAGGTACATGTACAACAGAACTTGCCAGAATTTCATTAGCTTCTGGTTACTTGACAGTAATTTTCTCAATAAACAAATTTCTGTGTAGGAAAAAAAAATAGGTCAACTCTACCTGTGCATTAGTTTTATTATTGCTTTTACTTTTCTTCTTATTGTTATTATTTACATTACTATTATGGACATTACTCTTATTGGTACTATTGTCATCACTGCTATTTATTTACATGGATGTAACTCAAGACTTGCCATAAAACTGTTAAATTTAATGTTGTAACAAATGTTGATTTTCTTTTAAGGAAGAAAAGCTCTTATTCAAATGTTCAAAAAGAGGAAATATCGGGAGATTCTTGAGAAGGTATGTTAAAATGCTTGATCAATTTTCTCCTTTCCTTATGTAATTTTCTCCAAAACTATAATTATAGTATTTTAACTATTTGTTAAAAAGAAAGTAAAATCATGAAAAGGCCTTGACTGTGCTCTTTTCCGTTGCAAAGCTGCAGAAAGCAGCCAGAGCTTAAAAGACATTAACCCTTTAGACCCTAACACCAGTATCCATCTTCTCCAAACCCTTCTCTGTATGTTTCTTTTGGTTCTGACAAGGAAAATTCATTTGTAGATCAAAGCTTCTTAGGTTGGCGATCATTTCCTTTATTCTCATGATCCTAATGAATGGTTTATAGCAGTATTCCTGTGAGGAGAAATTAGATACTGGTCACTCCAAGGGTTAAGGGGAAAACTTGAAAGATAGTAACTGTAGAAACAATCAAAAGTTCAGCTTATCATACATGTAGCTTACAGTCCTTTTTCACCCTTGAACACAAAGCGTTTTCACCCCTCAGAGCACAGCATGTGGAATTTTATCACAACAAAATAGTCATGTAATCAGTGTACCGCTGCAAGGGTGCAGTGAAATGCTTAGCAGACTAATCCTGGGAGTTTTTGCTCATAATTAGAAGCAGAAATGAGTAAAAAAAAGAATGCAATTGTATTCCTAACTACTAATTTATTTGTGATGAATTGTGTTTTCCCTAGAATATGCATGTGTACTTACAAAGACAGACCTTTATAAGAATAGGCTAACAGAATAATAACCATACCTGAAAAATGCAGACGATAACAAACAAAAAAACTCTCAAAAATACACATAAGGGAGGTAGCATATTAAATCATAAATACATGACTATTATTTTCAATATTTTCAATGAACCTTTGAGATCATACGTTGACATCAAATTTTGTTATTGTTATTAATCATCATAACTTGATTAGTGAAAGCATGGAATTGACTCATCCTTTGGACTTTTAAGTCAGTCCAAAACGATATCCAGGGATATAGCTTACATGTACTTGTATGTCCTTGGGTTTACTCTGTTTTGTGTTTGGTCTTAAACAGGATCTTCTCACCCGTAAATTTGATTCTCATTCCAAGCTTGGAATAAGATACCATGTCTATGATATTATCGGAGCTGATTTTGTCAAAAGGTAAATACTTTCGTATTTGTTTTCCTCAATTGATACCAATTTTATACCTGCCAAAATGTTCCACGCCAGCTATTGCTTCTTAAGATAAAGAGTCGATGAATCCATGTTATTATAAAACCACAGAACAGAAAATGAGATGAAAGAGCGCGGACATTCCTTGCTGTATGTTACGTTTGGCAAATTCGTGGCATGGGTTTCAGTCGTAATAATAGTAATAATAATAATAATAATAATAATAATAATAATAAACTTTGTTTTTCGAGGGTGGCACTTGACAGTATAAAATACTGATAAACGACAGTAAGTGTTAAATTATCACTATGAACGGTCCAACAACAATTGATTGATTATTTCCTTTTCCTTTACGCAAACAGCGTGGATACTACATCAGGACAATTACTGAGACTGGACATCCGATCAGAGAGTCGAGCGAGATCGAAAAGATGATCAGTGTTCTTGCAAGGCATTGTTTGATCTTGTCACGCAACGCGGGAAAGAAGGCATTGTGTGACAAGACCAAAATGCGGCTGCAAAGGCGATTATACAACGACACATGCCTCTATTTGTTTAGGGGCTGATTACATGTTTCTGTGAAACAAATTGCTTCTCTTAAATTAATGAATAATTAGCAGTTGTACTGCAAATCTTCTTGTCTTTGATTGTAGAGATTAACATAACAAAAAGTTTCATATAGTAGTAAGAGATGTCATTCCTTGTAAAAGGCTCCTTGAAACTTTTTCAAGTTAAAGGCATCCTAAAATGCAAAAGAATGAGAATAACATTTTAATCTTATTTGAAACTTTCACTGTGTAGTTTATTCAATAAATGAAAGAAAACAGATTAAAGCAATGCAGTTTTGGGCAAATGGCAGGATTTTTTTTTCGGTGCTCAGTATTCCGAAGTATTTATGAATCCTTACAAATCGCCAAAGGAAAGCGTTAAGGTTGACTTTTCGTCTTCATAGCAAGCCAGAAATTTTACCAAGTACCTTAGAACTTCGTAAATTCTAATATTTTAAATTATTTGTGATAATTTGCTGCCATGTGCCTGGATTACGTTCATAAAGGGGGACACTCATTGCAATTGGTCCGTGATTTACCAGAGGATTTATGGTAGGGTGGGATATTGACAAGCACTTAACTTAAATCTATGATAGATACCTCTCGTACAGTGTACTATAGATGCCCTCATCACTATTTGGGTCACGCTGATCCAAACTGAAAAAAGGTAGAGAACAAAAGTTAAAAAAAAAAAGTATTTGAAGCCGTAGAGGGTGGAGGGAGGGCAGGGGGCAGTTGTTAGGAACCATGGCTTTTGAATCTAGTTACGGTTTACTCAATGAAAGACCGTCGCAGGGAGAACGAGTTTGGTATAATGTTATTTAATTTATGAACGTTTCATTTGATGAAATCATTTGGTAGTTTTGCTTTTTAATGCGTAGCTCACTTTTGATGAATGTGTATTTTTTAAGCGGAAATCAGGAATATGCTATCTGTAGTGAACTCCTGTTTCAGAGCAGGCTTCTTGATCGTGTTTCTCAGATTTTGTCTCTCAGTAACGACGCATGCTGGGATTGGTCGGTTTAGGGGGCACTGTTCTGTTCCAAGGCTGGTGTTAGGTAGAGAGGAATACTTCCCTACCTTTCATATATTCCCGCATCTGCTGTCTTCCCGCTTTCAGCACCGAGAGAACAAAAAACAGTTTTAAATTACCGAACAACAAACAAACCAACCAATCTTGTCGTTCAAAAAATGTAAAGTATGAATACTAATTGGCTAACCCGCCTATGTAGAGAGGATTTTCACTTTGTTTGACGGGATTTCTTGCAGAGGTAGCCATACTATCACTGTTGATTAAAGACAAGACAAATTTCAATAAACGAATAATTTAACATTAAAATTGAAAAACAAAACAAAACAAAACAGGCAAAGATCTTCCTACTTCTCTGAGTTCATTCAAAATTTCAAAGAATAGTGATTAATTGATAGTTTGACCTAATGCGTAACTGAGATGTAGTTAAGGTGATGATGATGGGAATTACTTTTCGACACTAGAATGCTCCTTATTTTTAAAATCAGGGACCAAAATATTTCTGAGTACTTCTATATTTCGAGAACGCTTTGATTCGATTGCCCTAAAGACGGATTCATATAGCTCAGGTTATAACTCCTTAGAAAATTAGTTGCGGAAACTTCTATGAAAGCACGCAAATATCATGTTTTTTGTTTTGGAGTTCTTTCAACCTTCCCCTTTGGATATAAATTTAAACCTCTTTAATTACTACCCCCGTCGTCAACATTGATGGCTTATCACTTTTAAATCGCGAACATTACTGAGTTATGTAATGTGTACATCAGTGACTTTAAAGTATGGACTTTCTCTGTGTGTTTTTAGGAGGGTGTCTTGATAATGTTTGGTCAAGATTGTAGCTTAATTTGGATGGACCACTCCTCTTTGTGGCCTGAAATATTGCTAACCATGCCTGTGCCACACAGCGATCCTTAAGATCCACAGACAGTTTTGACTTATTAAAATAAAATACTGAAGGTGAACTGAGCTTCATGAAGAGATGAAATGCAAACTCACCTTTCGTACAATGGGTTGTCGCTTTCCTTCACTGTGTCATCGCTGAGAGAAAGCAATTTGGAATCACATTTTGTGAAAAAGCGTACAATTTGAGAGTTGGATTTGATCAGTAAAATTGGCAAAATAGATTAACCTGTTATGATACATTCCAGGCGGGTCGACACGTATGTAACGATTATCATTTTCTTCATCATCATAGCCAGAACTGAAAGCAAAAAAACAAACATGTATTTGATAATATTCTTCATATACACACACATGTTACAAGCCCCGTTGCTCTCTCTCAACCTGACTTTGAAAAAAGCTCACCGGGCGCGACAATTTTAGGATTTACGGCAGATGCAGGTAGTGAAGTAGAAGTAACACGACCATCAGTGACAAAGAAATGTCAAATTGTAACCCTGGCCACAAACTTTCACAGGTTTTACCTCGTCTTACACACATCCGTTGGGATGGCGTAAATGGCGACTGCTTTCTCGTCTGGTCGAAAGCTCACTGCAGGTGTGTTCCGGTTGTTTTGATTTTCCCTACTACGTCTGCAATAAATTTGAAAATCCAAAACAGAAAAACTGGATGAAACAAATAGTTTGATTCACTAACTGTGTGCGAACTTTTGTAAAGATATTCCGTACATCTAGCTCACACAAAAGGTGCTATTCACAATCGATAGTTGAGTTAATCAAAGTGCTCTGTGAGCAAACTCGTGAATTGACACATGATTTTTTAGATTATGTTTAATGTTATCTGGTTTAGGGAATTTTGTGGTTGATTGTCATATCTAGAGTACGAGCAGTAGTTCAGTGTTCGCTAATGTAGCAGAGAAACAAAGTAACGTTGGGATAAGAAGGCATTACAATTGAAATGATCATGCTATTACATTTGACAAGGTGGATGATGTCATGTGTTTTAAACGTCTATCATTTTTGTTTCTGGTTCAAAAGAAAAGGTTGGAAGTAAATGTGGGTGAAAAGTGAAATTTACTGTCTTTCGTTGTAAATATTAGAAAATCAAGGCAATACTGTCTTAATGAAAACATTAACGATTCCCTCTTTGTCAAATGAGACAAACGGGAACGAGTTTTGAGTGATATAACTAAGCCAAGCCTGCCACCGTCATTTTGGATCTCCGCCTGGGAAGATTTAGGTCACGTGCTAGGCAACGTATGATCAATAACAAGATAGAATTTCATTTCAGGCCTATTTATCAATTTTGTGGTGTGTAACTTTCGCATTTTAGTACGTTGTTTGTATGTTGAATCTTCAAATTGTCTTGAAACTTAAAAGAAAATTGTTCTTTAAAAATTCACTGAAAATCGGTAGCTAAAATTGTTTGTTTAGGTGTTATCTGATTTTCGTGTTAACTTGTTATTTCGTCAGTCGCCGGCATCTTTTGTTGCTTCTCATAGGAAAAACACACGCGACGAAACGTAATGATCAATTTTGTCCTCAATCTCACGCTATAACAGAAAAAGCTTTTGAACATCTGTAAACTCCGAGCGCTTCGCAGTAAGTGATATTTTCAATGAATCTTCAGATTGTTTTCAAGTTCAAGGACTGTAAATTACAATTTTATGAAAAACGAAGGTTGTTGTGTTATTTCAGTGTGAATCCTTACATGCCTGCCAGTCGCTGGCGCCGCTTGTTGAAACTAAAACGAAAAAAAAAACTCTTTTAAGATTATCATTGGCTTCTTTTTCACCCCACCACTATTCTTAGCAACAAAGGTCGCCATTTCGTCTGTTTATTGCTCGCCAAAAACTATAAAATGCACTCAAAAGCCTAAAATCTAAAAAAAGTTTACAGGAATCGACCAATCGAGCGAGCGAGCGAGCGAGCGAGCGAACGAATGCCATTCCCCACATCGTATCTATAACTCGCTCTTGCGCATGCGCGCAATTCACGAGTTAAAAATGAGATCAGAATAGTAAATTACGAGAGACTCCTATACGACTTGCTATGTACGCTTGCGAAGTTGGAAAAACTCCGCATTGGCACTTCATAATTTTAAATGAGAAAACGTAATTATTTTTACTGTTTGCTTAAACAAACCCTTTACCTCCCAAGATCTTATTAGTGATTATCCTTACTGTCTGCTTAACAATTCTCATGATAACAATTTGATATTGGATCAACTAATAATCCCCTAATAGATATTTTTCTTTATTCTCATCACTTCTATACATGATATTGTATTTATATTGTAAGGGAAAATTCTTTCTCAGTCACTCATGGGAGGTAAAGGGTTAAGGATATAATATTGATAACAAAAAGTTGAACTTACCGCTTTTTGTGAAAACAAAACAAAGTTATTGCGAGTATCGCACAAATTACTACCAAAGCTGAAGTCAATCCAGCAATTAGGGAGGTGTTTGACTCAGACTCTCTTCCATCGTCCAAGGTGTCAGACAAACCTTCTCCTCTCGTCATGGAGGTGGGATCTGTTTCTTCTTGAGAGCCGAGTTTGCTCTCTCTTGTAGAAGATATCTCTTGAGTGGTCTCTTCGCTTGATGACGTTGTGGTTACTTTGTCTTTGACCATGTTTGTCTGAGTTGAGGCAAGGGTAGTGCTAGTAGTTGTTTTGGCTGCTGTGTTGAGAAAGATAGCGTATTTTTATGTTTGTGGCATATACAGAATATTCCAGAATAGGATTCCTGGCCCAGCTTATTGCTATTTGGGGGCATGTCAGCTTGTCTTCCATTAATTGGTTAAACTACGCTGCACTTGATTATGAGATTTCTATCGCGTTATAGTGCTCATGTCGGCAAAGCCCGAATCACTGAACTATTCAGCATAAAACTCAAGAGTGATTGTTAAAGAATCTTCTAGTTATTCAAAACGTAACAACAACCCAAGCGCATATTTTTGTTACTATGTTTGCAACCGCTCGCTGTTATGCTAGTCACTCTACTTACTCTCTATTACGCAATAGATAGCGGGTAGCGTAGCCAATCAGATTGTGACATTCTGATTAGATTGCATATTCGCTTTATACTAATAGCTATCATCACAGTTATTACGTGTTCTTATATCGGTCAATTTTGCGAGCTGTACTCTACTGAGCAGCTCGTTAAAGTAGAAAACTGTTTGTGTGGACAAAATCTCTCATTCCCCCCCTTCCCTTCCCCAAAGTAACTTCAAAAAAGTTATGACTTTCGTGGCCAAAGAGCAAATCGCAGCGGAGAAAACTTATGTATGAACCATCAACTCGGTTAGTGTGAGGTATTTATAACCTTTTCCTCAAAAAGAGGGGACTTCTATGAACCTTGAGGTCACTCCATGCTACGCACTGACAATTCAATTTCTTTTAAACGTATTTTCGTCAATGGTTTTTAAGTTAAGCCTTAGAAATCATATCATTTCATGTTAAGGCTACTGTATACTTTTGCCTATCGTAAGCACATCCGTCTCCAATCGCTTTATCAAAAGGCAAATAACCTGGAAATGAAAGCGTACAAAGACATCACCCTTTTTCGAGAGAGTCAAATGTAGCCATGAAAGTTATCGGATGTCTAAATGTTTGAGGTTTTTTTAGGCTTACCCCTAATCTTTATAGCTTGGTACCTGGCACGAAATCCTTTGCCTGACAGAGTATCATCTGATCGAAAAATAACTGTAACATTGTTGCCAGTGGAATTTAATTGAGGCGTTGTCATGTCACAGACTTGATCAATAAGAACGGTTGTTCCGTTAATTGTTTCCCGCACGTAGACAAAGTCACACCAACAGCAACCGGACTCTAAACTGACGTCATCAAAAGTTATCAGAATAGTGTAATTCCAAGGGACTTCAATATGCCACTTGCACCAGGCCTTGTTGCTATAGTTTTGTGGATAGTATGGACTGTGGAATGTGCCATTCAGTGCTGTCATTGTCTGTGTGCACTCTGTTCGAATGTAAGGAAAACCAAATTGAGAAAAAATGTATAAACATTGACCAATAATCCTACCTCGATGTTTAAGGGTGTCGCCTAGTGAAGTCTACTACGTTGAAGGGTTAAAATATTGTATTGAGTCCCTAACGTTAGCGTTTTAACACATAGAAAGTCTTAAGCCGTTTTCCCTTTTGAAAATTACGGTATACTTAGATTGATAGATCTCAAGTTCATGGAACATTACCTTGCTAAGTAAGGTTCGGGTTTGGAGGGGTCGTTTACAAGACAATTGCCTTTTATTGTCCTAACGAGGATTTCGTGTCGATGACGTCCTTCACTTGATCAATTAGTATGAGCTAAGAGAAGGTATTTTTTTTCTTTCGGTTGTTACAGGCAGGCTTATGAGGTAGGAGACTAGGTAAGAAGGTCGAAAACCGATTAGGTCACACAAGCATAGAGGGAACATCCAGGCCTAATTCAGATGATGAATAACTCCAGCCTATCAGATGTTTTTTTATCATGACTAGTTGTTACAAATCACAACTTGCTGCTAAAAGAGCCTGGTACCTCTATAGTAACAGTAATATATTGTCGGCATGTGGAAACCGGCTCCATAGGGATATGGGAACGATTTCGCGTCTATATTATAATCATCTTCTGTGTCATATCTAATGTATTCCATCTTATGTATGGTGTTCAGAACTTCTTGACAATGTGGTCTAAACGCCATCAAGTAAAAGGGAGACGCAAAGGGAAGATCTACTGGCTCTTTATATCCGTCAACAGTGGTCCTACAGCAAAAGAATATCTTTGTGTTGTGATCAAATACTCCTTCTGGAAGAACGCCGGCATGGGCGTTTTTGTTTGTTCCGTCAGCACCATCTTCGTCATCCCAAAACACCCAACCACTCTGCAGTCCATCTGGACAATGAGAGCCTTTCTGATAGATGCAGTACTCCCCGGCAGGCCATCGGGGTCGATTTCTTCCGACTGTTGCTATTATGTTGTCCTTTATACAGAAATACTGTTCGACATCACCCGAGACCCAGCCTTTGAGCTGAGAGTTCGGCGAGACAGTAGTAGCACTATTCTCGTCCTCGAGATCCTGGTAGATGTATCCTGTTTGCCATTGAAATCCATTTGCCCCTGGACAGCCACTTTTTGGCATGGGTAGTCCATACATTCCTGACGGCCATAATGCAACAGAGCAAACTATGGAAAATGAAGATAACGGTATTGCTTATTTGAAACCTAAAATTGCGAGTCGATTTCTGTTCCACCTATCCCGCACTTACATAAATAGTTGAAAACCCCTGCGGATTTATTTTCACCATCTCGAAGGGAATTGTGGCAAACTCCTGCAAAGGATATTTGAAGTTTTTTTTTTTTTTTTTCTTGCGGAGGTATTAAGAACTTTGAACATTGTGCTCGACGGTGGAGAAGCTCGACGAATGTGAAAATGACGCTCTTTACGACAAACACGTCGCCCTGTTTATGATACAACTAAGAGCATTTAGACGGAGCGCAGTTGGACGAAGCCATTCTTGCGAGACAAACATTGAGTAATTAGGTGGCTGAAATTTGCATAATCAGCAATTAATGTGTCTGTGCTTTTTTCAGCACGGTACTCCATTCGGCATTTTACGGCGCCTACCCGCTGGGTTTCATTAACTCAAGTTAATTTGTGAATTTAATTTCTCTCGTCGAATTTTTCGATTAACGGGGGTACTGTCTATGTAATGATGAAAATTTTAAACTCGGAAGAAGTTATCCCCAGAGTTTTACTGAAGCATGTTCGTATAAGCCGCTTTCAATTTCGATGAATGGCCTCCAAATTATTTTACCGTAGCTCGGTGAAATATGCCAGGCCTTTCAAAGTTTACCGTGTCAAAATTCGCAGTTAATACATTTTTCAATTCTGTATCCAAAATTCAGGCCCTTGGATACAAAAACGCATAAATGTTGTTGTGACACCGTACGCATCAAACACGAAAGAGAAAAGGTTTGAGCACATACCTTCTGAAGCAAGACAGCTGAGACACAGACATCTTACCATTCTGTGAAGAACGTGTAAAAGTCGTGAAATCAACAAAGTGCGAACCATGTTTTGTTTTTTTCTTCCATCGATTCTTTGTTGGTTAAAATATATTTACCCAGGGTTGAAGGTAACTGCAATTTTATCCGCACGAGCTGGCCCTATCGATCGATGATAGCTTCTTCTCTTTGAGGTTGGTCACAGTCAGATGATTCATGCGTGATCTTGTTGTTATATAAGCAAAGCAAACAGGAAATTAGCTTCAGTACTTCACAATGATCACGTCCTTAAATGTCCTCGCCTCACCGACGTTCTGTCCTTTAACAGAGCTGATCAAATTTTAATGGATTGCCTTGCGACTTGATGGAAAATCGATTTTCAATGGAAGAACAGAGTTTAAATTTTATTTTCTATTATTCATGACTTGTTTCGAGTATTCTTATCACACGTCAAAGCAAACTATTAAATCTTCTGACAATTTCCGCATTGTGTTTAAATGACAGGAATGTGACAATTTTATCCTCTTTAATTTCATTGAATTTGGGAACTTGATCTTGTGTTTTCGGATGAAATGAAACTATTACAAAATGCGAAATAACATATTTCGATGTCGCGAAAACCGTCATGTCTCAATTCTGAACAATGCCAAAGCTGATTTCAAAGACGAGCTGCGTGCAGTTCGTTAATAAAATTAGATCAGTTTGAGATTTGAATAAAGAACTATCGATAAGAGGACGAGTTTAGGTAGATCCAAATACGTGGACTGAACTGACTGAACTGACTGAACTTTGAAATTGAATACAGGATAATTTATTATAAAACCGGTTGTCATATTTGGGCCAAACGTGCAGAAACTTGAATTTGAAAATGTTTTCCCCTTTGGTAGCATGGGCACTATCTGGCTATAACCATGATATGTAGTGTTCGCTATGTTTTTCCAGATAGCAAGGAGTCGTATCATAAGCTAAAAACTCTATGGGAGTGTTGAAATGTTAACAAGGATGATATGAAATCGGCCAGGAGGGCGAAGAAACACCTCACCTCAGTTGATTAAAATTTAATTTTCCTCTACGGAAGTTTTCAGACGAAAATTCCTTCCTTTTTTTAGTGCTTTATTCGTTACTGCCGATTTTTGCTCCATGTTCTTAAAGGAACACTTTCTTAAGCTGGTCCGCCTTCAGTTGTATATGAAAACATCACTCATGTAGGAATTGCAGTAAAGACTTAGCTAATTAAAGTAAAAAACTTTCAGAATAATCTAGTGCCTTGAAGCAAAACGGTGGCGTTTCTATCTCCCTTCTCCAGACAAAGTACGGTCCGTTGCCTCTCTTAACCCCAGGCTGATAAAAACATCAACAGCTGTTGCCATTTTGACGGAAGAAAGGCGTATATATTTAAATTTTCTTTACTAGGAGATCAGTTTCATAGGCGATTAACTGTTACTCTGTAGTTGACGACGGAGTGGTCGACTCCTTCCTTGCTATCTTATTTACAGGTGAAGGTATGAATTGCAAAATATTTGTGACTGAAGGGATTCCTTTGCGAGGAAAGAAAAAATCGATTAGAATTTGCCTTGCTTTCAACGTTTGGCTTAATGACATACTTGGTAATTACACCCAACTATTAGCCTTGACATAGCCGTTCATTGCTTGCTTGGGTATGATTTAGGGCTAGGTATAATTGCTATGAGATTTAGCTCACAAGCTTCAAGTGCCTTCCATTCAGGATCAGATTCTTTGTTTGTAAGTAAGACGTTTCCAATAAACAACGTTGATTCAACTAATGGACATTATTCAAACGTGTCTAATCATGAAGTTTTGAAAAAGTATTGTCTGACCACACCATGGCTGTTTTGCACTTGCAAATTTGAGTTCAATCAACGCGTCTATTATCTTGTGGGAAGCCAAAAAATTAAAAATCAACGAAGTATGCCTTCAGTCCACAGTCGTCACACATATACTAGACCATCCTCGAAATTGAGAGAGAAAAAAGACAGTTTAAAAGTGTTATTAATTACTCTTTCCTTCCTTTCAATTGCGCTTTTGTTTAACTTATTAACATCAAAATATGTGTTTATTGAAATAATTTCACATGATGAAATTTACTCTTGACTGACTTTCTATTTCAACCTTGGACCAATAAGGTCTCTTGTTTAAAAAACCGATGAAATGAATGATGTTGCTACTGCATGGTGAAATCGTTGCTTAAGGTTTATAAATAGCAAGAGATTATACAATATCTTATATTGAGTCTTATCTTGACAAACCTTTGCCCATATGAGGTAGCGAAACCCAGCTTAAAACAGGTGCGATAATTTTGATCTCGATGCTAAGAAAAAACATTTTTATAGATCAATATTATGTTATCATTAACTGAGGCTTTATTAGGATGTATCCAAGTATTCTCTTACAACGCAATTTCCTCCCCAGTCATGCATGGCAGCAAAACCAAGGCTACGTTTAGAACTGATAATGTAACACTGACCCTTCATACACCGGATTGATGCATTCAGCCTCTTCTACACTTTGTAAAACATCACCCATGCTGGAACGAGATAATCACTCCAGTTATAAGTAATGCCATAAACAATGTTGTAGACATGTTTGCCAATGATGTACTCCCAAATCATGCCGATGTCAGCATAATTAAAATTGACATCACTGGGAAGTTCAAACTCTCTGAGGAGGAGATTACGTATGTAACATGACACTACTGGATGAAAATACTTTTATAGCAGTATGAATGTTGTGTGGGTGGATTGAACCCTGAAATACATTCTATAAGTAGATAGTATGCTATTCAAATATTTTCATTGACGAGTTTCTGTTAAATGGTCACATTTTCACTCGGGTGTTGCATCAGGAGTTTCAATAATTTTTCCATAAACAGCTGATGATTGTGTAAAATGACTATAAGGTGAAATCCAAACACCTGCAGGTTAAACAGCATTAAGCATTAAGATGTCTTACAAGGAGAAGTAGACCACCAGTAACTTGCTTTTTTTGAAACCCCTGTGCATGGTTTAAAAATACGCAGTAGCTGAATATTTTGTTGAGTTAGTGTACAGTTGTATAGTACAAATTGGGTTAGACAACTTTGGAGAAGGGTTTCTGAGGCCAGTCATACCCCCCTGCCAAAACTTTAGGGAGTGCCAATCTTTTTACCTACATGTTGATGGAGCAGGTTCTTCTTTGTGTAACTTAAGAGAGGGTTCCAATTCCTCAAAGATAAATAGTTTTCAGATAGCAACCACTTACTAGTGATGACAGATACATGTAATGACATTACATTTCTTTGAAGCCTGCTCCAGGTAGTTGCAAATGAGTGTACAAAAACAGGCGTGGTGTCGGTGCATCGCATACCAAAATCTCCCTTGTTTCTGCCCTGTTGTTGCTTTGGTGCTACAGCTATATTTACTTTTTGGCTCTGCTTTACTTACTGAATGCCTTGAAAAGGCTTTGTTTGTTGTAGGATCTGGTGTACAGCTGACACGAGGTTGGAAAAAGGAAATTTTTGTTGCCCTTAAGGGTACTTGCATTTTAATCAAACCTTTGTTTTATTTTGTTTTTATGTACATTGTTTTTAAATTATTTTGTATGAACTCATGCTTTATTTGTGAACTTTGCATTACTTACACCATTTTAAGTGTCACAGTATCTCCATGAGCCATTCTTGAATATGCTTTTGGTGTCTAGATCTCATTAATGTTTCTCTTTAATGTCTGCCATAAAATCCTTATGATGTTAATTTGAAGAATTTGGTATTGGATCAACTAAGACTCCCTTAATTGCTATTTTTCTTTATTTTTATCACTTCTCTGCTTGATATCGAGTTGATATTGTGAAGAGACATTATGTCTTGATAACTAATGAGAGTTATAAGGTTAAAGGCTTCAAATGAGGTACATGTACAACAGAACTTGCCAGAATTTCATTAGCTTCTGGTTACTTCACAGTAATTTTCTCAATAACCAAATTTCTGCGTAGGAAAAATAAAACCTCAACTCTACCTGTGCATTATTTTTATTACTGCTATTACTTTACTTCTTATTGTTATTATTTACATTACTATTATGGACATTACTCTTATTGGTACTATTGTCATCACTGATATTTATTTACATGGATGTAACTCAAGACTTGCCATAAAACTGTTAAATGTAATGTTGTAACAAATGTTGATTTTCTTTTAAGGAAGAAAAGCTCTTATTCAAATGTTCAAAAAGAGGAAATATCGGGAGATTCTTGAGAAGGTATGTTAAAATGCTAGATCAATTTTCTCCTTTCCTTATGTAATTTTCTCCAAAACTATAAATATAGTATTTTAACTATTTGTTATAAAGAAAGTAAAATCATGAAAAGGCCTTGACTGTGCTCTTTTCCGTTGCAAAGCTGCAGAAAGCAGCCAGAGCTTAAAAGACATTAACCCTTGAGACCCTAACATCAGTATCCATATTCTCCAAACCCTTCTCCGTATGTTTCTTTTGGTTTTGACAAGGAGAATTCATTTGTAGATCAAAGCTTCTTAGGTTGGCGATCATTTCCTTTATTCTCATGATCCTAATGAATGGTTTATAGCAGTATTCCTGTGAGGAGAAATTAGATACTGGTCACTCTTAGGGTTTAAAGGTTTAAGGGGAAAACTTGAAAGAATTAGTAACAGCAGAAACAATCAAAAGTTCAGCTTACCATACATGTAGCTTACAGTCCTTTTTTACCCTTGAACACAAAGCGTTTTCACCCCTCAGAGCACAGCGTGCGGAAATTTATCACAACAAAATAGTCATGTAATCAGTGTACTGCTGCAAGGGTGCAGTGAAATGCTTAGCAGACTAATCCTGGGAGTTTTTGCTCATAATTAGAAGCAGAAATGAGTAAAAAAACAATGCAATTGTATTCCTAACTACTATTTTATTTGTGACGAATTGTGTTTTCCCTAGAATATGCATGCGTACTTACAAAGACAGACCTTTATAAGAATAGGCTAACAGAATAATAACCATACCAGAAAAAATGCAGATGAAAACAAACAAACAAACTCTCAAAAATATAGTTAAGGGATGAAGCATATTAAATCATAAATACATGACTATTATTTTCAATATTTTCAATGAACCTTTGAGATCATACGTTGACATCAAATTTTGTTGTGCACAAGTACATTTGTTTTGCTAAGCCATTGCGCTAAATTCAAAGAAATATTATTGGTTATCTTAATTGTTGGGTTTGTCTGTTATAATGTTTTTAAAATCATCACAACTTCGTTAGGTCAGGAACGGCTTAGAAACTTCCTTTGCCTTTAACTCACCCATTGGACTCAAGGCAGTCCGAAATGTTGTACAGTTATAGCGTACTTGTATATGCATGTCCTTGGGTTCATTCACCCTGTTTTGCTTTTGGGTTTTTCTATCATAAATATTTTTTTAATCACCATAACTTGATTAGTGAAAGCGTGGAATTGACTCATCCTTTGGACTTTTAAGTCAGTCCAAAACGATATGCAGGTATATAGCTTAAATGTACTTGTATGTCCTTGGGTTTACTCTGTTTTGCGTTTGGTCTTAAACAGGATCTTCTCACCCGTAAATTTGATTCTCATTCCAAGCTTGGAATAAGATACCATGTCTATGATATTATCGGAGCTGATTTTGTCAAAAGGTAAATACTTTCGTATTTGGTTTCTTCAATTGATACCAATTTTATACCTGCCAAAATGTTCCACGCCAGCTATTGCTTCTTAAGATAAAGAGTCGATGAATCCATGTTATTATAAAACCACAGAACAGAAAATGAGATGAAAGAGCGCGGACATTCCTTGCTGTATGTTACGTTTGGCAAATTCGTGGCATGGGTTTCAGTCGTAATAATAATAATAATAATAATAATAATAAACTTTGTTTTTCGAGGGTGGCACTTGACAGTATAAAATACTGATAAACGACAGTAAGTGTTAAATTATCACTATGAACGGTCCAACAACAATGTGATTGATTATTTCCTTTTCCTTTACGCAAACAGCGTGAATACTACATCAGGACAATTACTGAGACTGGACATCCGATCAGAGAGTCGAGCGAGATCGAAAAGATGATCAGTGTTCTTGCAAGGCATTGTTTGATCTTGTCACGCAACGCGGGAAAGAAGGCATTGTGTGACAAGACCAAAATGCGGCTGCAAAGGCGATTATACAACGACACATGCCTCTATTTGTTTAGGGGCTGATTACATGTTTCTGTGAAACAAATTGCTTCTCTTAAATTAATGAATAATTAGCAGTTGTACTGCAAATCTTCTTGTCTTTGATTGTAGAGATTAACATAACAAAAAGTTTCATATAGTAGTAAGAGATGTCATTCCTTGTAAAAGGCTCCTTGAAACTTTTTCAAGTTAAAGGCATCCTAAAATGCAAAAGAATGAGAATAACATTTTAATCTTATTTGAAACTTTCACTGTGTAGTTTATTCAATAAATGAAAGAAAACAGATTAAAGCAATGCAGTTTTGGGCAAATGGCAGGATTTTTTTTTCGGTGCTCAGTATTCCGAAGTATTTATGAATCCTTACAAATCGCCAAAGGAAAGCGTTAAGGTTGACTTTTCGTCTTCATAGCAAAGCAGACATTTTACCAAGTACCTTAGAACTTCGTAAATTCTAATATTTTAAATTATTTGTGATAATTTGCTGCCATGTGCCTGGATGACGTTCATAAAGGGGGAAACACCTATTGCAATTGGTCCGTGATTTACCAGAGGATTTATGGTAGGTTGGGATATTGGCAAGCACTTAACTTAAATCTATGATAGATACCTCTCGTACAGTGAACTGTAGATGCCTTCATCACGATTTGGGTCAGGCTGATCCAAACTGAAAAAAGTTTGAGAACAACAGTAAAAAAAAAAAGTATTTGAAGCCATAGAGGGTGGGGGGAGGGGAAGGGGCAGTTGATAGGAACCATGACCTTTGAATGCAGTTACGGTTTACTCAATGAAAGACTGTCACAAGAAGAACGATCTTGGTATAATGTTATTTAATTTATGTACGTTTCATTTGATGGAATCATTTGGTAGTTTTGCTTTTTAATGCGTAGCTCACTTTTGCTGAATGTGTATTTTTTAAGTGGAAAATCGGGAATATGCTGTCTGTAGTGAACTCCTGTTTCCAATCAGGCCTCTTAATCGTTTCTCTCAGATTTTGTCTCTCAGTAACGGCGCATGCTGGGATCGGTTGATTTAGGGGGCAGTCTTCTGTTCCAGGGCCGGTGTTAGGTAGAGAGGAATACTTCCCTACCTTTCATACATTCCTGCATCAGCTGTCTTCCCGCTTTCAGCACTGAGAGAACAAAAAACAGTTATAAATTACTGAAAAAAAAAACAACAAACAAACAAACAAACTGATCTTGTCTTTCAAAAAATATAAAGTATGAATACTCATTGGCTAACCCGCCTATGTAGAGGGGATTTTCACTTTGTTTGACGGGATTTCTTGCAGAGGTGGCCATACTTTCACTGTTGATTAAAGACAAGACAAATTTCAATAAACGAATAATTTAATATTAAAATTGAAAAAGAAAACCAAAAGATCTTCCTACTTCTCTGAGTTCATTCATTCAAACACTAGAATGCTCCTTATTTTTAAAATCAGCGACCAAAATATTTCTTATTGTTTCTGTATTTCGAGAACACTTCCATTGGATTGCCTTAAAGATCGATTCATATAACTCAGTTTATTACTCCTTGGAAAATTGGTTGCAGGAAACTTCTGTGAAAGAACGCATATATTATGTTTTTTGTTTTGAAGTTTTTTCAACCTTCCCCATTGGATATTAACTCATACCTCTGATCACCACCACCGCTGTCAACATTGATGGCTTATCACTTTTAAAACACGAACATTACTGATTTATGTAATGTGTAAATCAGCGTGCTTAAAGTATGGACTTTCTCCGTGTGTTTTTAAGAGGTTGTCTTGATAATGTTTGGTCAAGATTGTAGCTTAATTTGAATTGACCACTCCCTCTATGTGGCCGGAAATATTTCTAAACATGCATGCCTGTGCCACACATCGATCCTTAAGATCAGACAGTCTTGACTTATTAAAGTAAAATACTGAAGGCGAACTGAGCTTCGTGAAGAGATAAATGCGAACTCACCTTTCGTACAATGGGTTGTCGCTTTCCTTCACTGTTTTATTGCTGAAAGAAGACAATTACGAATCACATTTTGTGGAAAAGCGTACAATTTGAGTGTTTGAATTTGATCAATAAAATTGGCAAACTAGTTTAACCTGTTATTATACATTCCAGGTGGGTCGACATATGTGTAACGATTATCATTTTCTTCTTCATCACAGCCAGAACTGAAAGCAGAAAAACATGCAAGTATGTGTTTGATAAGATTCTTCATATACACACACGTTATAAGCCCCGTCGCTCCCTCTCAACCTGACTTTGAAAAAAGCTCACCGGGCGCGACAATTTTAGGATTTACGGCAGACGCAGGTAGTGAAGTAGAAGCGACACGACCATCAGTGACAAAGAAATGTCGAATTGTAACCCTGGCCACAAACTTTCACAGGTTTTACCTCGTGTTACACACATCCGTTGGGGTGGCGTAAATGAAGACTGCTTTCTCGTCCGGTTGAAAGCTCACTGCAGGTGTGTTCCGGTTGTTTTGATTTTCCCTACTACGCCTGCGGTAAATTTGAAAATCCAAAAAAAGAAAAAAAAAACTGGATGAAACATATAGTTTGCTTCACTAACGGTGTGCAAACTTTTGTAAAGATTTTCCGTACATTTAGCTTACTCCAAAGGTGCCGTTCACAATCGATAGTTGAGTTCAAAATGAGATCAGAAAAGTAAATTATGAGAGATTCCTATACAACTTGCTATGTACGCTTGCGAAGGTGGCAAAAACTTCACATTAGCACTTCATGATTTTAAATGAAAAAAACTGTAATTATCCTTACTGTCTGCTTAACAATTCTCATGATAACAATTTGATATTGGATCAACTACTAATCTCCTAATTGATATTTTTCTTTATTCTCATCACTTCTATGCTTGATATTGTATTTTTATTGTAAGGAGAAATTCTTTCTTGGTCACTCATGGGAGGTAAAGGGCTAAGGATATAATATTGATAGCAAAAAGTTGAACTTACCGCTTTTTGTGAAAACAAAACAAAGTTATTGCGAGTATCGCACAAATTACTACCAAAGCTGCAGTCAATCCAGCAATTAGGGAGGTGTTTGACTCAGACTCTCTTCCATCGTCCAAGGTGTCAGACAAACCTTCTCCCCTCGTCATGGAGGTGGGATCTGTTTTTTCTTGATAGCCGAGTTTGCTCTCTCTTGTAGAAGATATCTCTTGAGTGGTCTCTTCGCTTGATGACGTTGTGGTTACTTTGTCTTTGACCATATTTGTCTGAGTTGAGGCAAGGGTAGTGCTAGTAGTTGTTTTGGCTGCTGTGTTTAGAAAGATAGCGTATTTTTATGTTTGTGGCATATACAGAATATTCCAGAATAGGATTCCTGGCCCAGCTTATTGCTATTTGGGGGCATGTCAGCTTGTCTTCCATTAATTGGTTAAACTACGCTGTACTTGATTATGAGATTTCTATCGCGTTATAGTGGTCATGTCGGCAAAGCCCGAATCACTAAACTATCCAGCATAAAACTCAAGAGTGATTGTTAAAGAATCTTCTAGTTATTCAAAACGTAACAACAACCCAAGCGCATATTTTTGTTATTAAGTTTCCGACCGCTCGCTGTTAGGCTAGGCACTCTACTTACTCTCTATTACGCAATAGATAGCGGGTAGCGTAGCCAATCAGATTGTGACATTCTAATTAGATTGCATATTTGCTTTATACTAATAGCTATCATCACAGTTATCACGTGTTCCTATATCGGTCAATTTTGCGAGCTGTACTCTACTGAACAGCTCGTCAAAGTAGAAAAATGTTTGTGTGGACAAAATCTCTCATTTTACCCCTTTCTTTCCCCGAAGTAACTTCAAGAAAGTTATGACTTTCGTGGGCAAACTACAAATCGCAGTGGAGAAAACTTAAGTATGAACCATCAACTCGGTTAGTGTGAGGTATTTATAACCTTTTCCTCGAAAAAGAGGGGACTGCTATGAACATTAAGGTCACTCCACCCTGACATTTCATTTCTTTTTTACAAATGTTTGTTACTGGTTTTTAAGTAAAGCCTTAGAAATAATATCAAAACCTCGATTTCATGTAAAGGCTATTGTATACTTTTGCCTTTCGTAAGCACTTCCGTCTCCAATCGCCTTATCGAAAGCTAAGGCAAATAACGTGGAAAATAAAGCATACAAAGACATGACTCTTTTTCGAGAGGGTCAAATGTAGCTATGTAAGTTATCAGATGCCTAAATTTTTCGGTTTTTTTTTAGGCTTACCCCTAATCTTTATAGCTTGGTACCTGGCACGAAATCCTTTGCTAGACCAACTAGCATCTGATTGAAAAATAACCGTAACATTATTACCACGGGAATTTAATTGAGGCGTTGTCATGCCACACACTGAACCAATCAGAACTGTTGTTCCGTTCATTAATGTTTCCCACACGTTGACCAGATCGCATCTACAGCAAAACCACTGTAAACTGACGTCATCAAAAGTGATCAGAATAGCGTAATTCCGAGGGACTTCAATATGCCACTTGCACCAGGCCTTGTTGTTATAGTTTTGGGGATAGTATGGACTGCGGAATGTGCCATTCAGTGCTGTCATTGTTTGCGTGCACTCTGTTCGAATGAAAGGAAGACTAAGTTGAGTAAAAATATATAAACATTGACCAATAATTCTGCCCCGATGTTTAAGGGTGTCGCCTGGTGAAGTCTACTACGTTGGAGGTTTGAAATATTGTATTGAGTCCCTAACGTAAGCGTTTGAACATATAGAAAGTCTTAAGCCTTTTTCCCTCTTGAAAACGATGTTACACTTAGATTGATAGATCTCAAGTTCATGGAACGTTACCTTACTGAGTAAGGTTCGGGTTTAGAGGGGTCGTTTACAAGACAATTGCCTTTTATTGTCCTAACGAGGATTTCGTGTCGATGACGTCCTTCACTTGATCAATTAGTATGAGCTAAGAGAAGGTATTTTTTTTCTTTCGGTTGTTACAGGCAGGCTTATGAGGTAGGAGACGAGGTAAGAAGGTCGAAAACCGATTGGGTTACACAAGCATAGAGGGAACATCCAGGCCTAATTCAGATGATGAATAACCCCAGCCTATCAGATGTTTTTTATCATGACTAGTTGTTACAAATCACAACTTGATGCTCAGAGAGCCTGGTACCTCTATAGTAACAGTAATATATTTTCGGCATGTTGAAGTCGGCTCCATAGGGATATGGGAACGATTTCGCGTCTATATTACGATCATTTTCTGTGTCATATCTAATGTATTCCATCTTATGTATGGTGTTCAGAACTTCCTGACAATGTGGTCTAAACGCCATCAAGTAAAAGGGAGACGCAAAGGGAAGATCTACTGGCTCTTTATATCCGTCAACGGTGGTCTTACAGCAAAAGAATATCTTAGTGTTGTGATCAAATACTCCTTCTGGAAGAACGCCGGCATCGGCGTTTTTGTTTGTTCCGTCAGCACCATCTTCGTCATCCCAAAACACCCACCCACTCTGCAGTCCATCTGGACAATCAGAGCCTTTCTGATAGATGCAGTACTCCCCGGCAGGCCATCGGGGTCGATTTCTTTCGACTGTTGCTGTTATGTTGTCCTTTATACAGAAATACTGTTCGACATCACCCGAGACCCGGCCTTTGAGCTGAGAGTTCGGCGAGACAGTAGTAGCACTATTTTCGTCCTCGAGATCCTGGTAGATGTATCCTGTTTGCCATTGAAATCCATTTGCCCCTGGACAGCCACTTTTTGGCATGGGTAGTCCATACATTCCTGACGGCCATAATGCAGCAGAACAAACTATGAAGAATGAAAATAACGGTATAGCTTATTTCAGAGCTAAAATTGTGTGTCGATTTCTGTTCAACCTGTCCCAAACGTACATAAATAAATTTTAAAACCCCTGCGGATTTAATTTCATTGCTTTGTATGTTTTGTATGTACGCTGTACCATTCGACATTACGCTGAGCCATTTCACGCAACTCTACACCATTTGTGTGTACGCTGTACCATTCGACATTACGCTGAGCCATTTCACGCTTCTATTTGACATCCTTGTATTTTGGTGGTGACGGCCGCCCATCAGATCGATGAAGCCATTCTTGCGTGACTAACATTGAGTAATTAGGTGGCTGAGATTTGCATAACCAGCAGTTAATGTGTCTGTACTCTTTTCAGCACGGTACTCCTTTCGACATTTTACGGCGCCTACCCGCTGGGTTTCATTAACTCAAGCTAATTTGTGAAGGAAAGAAACATTCATCTTGCGAGGAATGTCACATTCTTTTAGGTTTTTCTAATTCCTCTCATCGAATTTTGCTATTAACGGGGGTAAAAATTTTAAACTCGGAAGAAGTGATTCCTAGATTTTTACTGAAGCATGTTCGTATAAGCCGCTTTCAATCTCGATGAATGGCCTCCGAGTTATTTTACCGTATCTCGGTGATATATGCCAGGCCTTTCAAAGTTTACCGTGTCAAACTTCGCAGTTAAGACATTTATCAATTCTGTATCCAAAATTCAGACCCTAGATACAAAAACGCGTAAATGTTGTTGACACCGTCCGCATCAAACACGAAAGAGAATAAGTTTGGGCACATACCTTCTGAAGCAAGACAGATGAGGCACAGAAATCTTACCATTCTGTGAAGAACGTGTAAAAGTCGTGAAATCAACAAAGTGCGAACCATGTTTTGTTTTGTTTTCCATCGATTCTTCGTTAGTTAAAATTTATTTACCCAAGCTTCAAGGTAACTGCAATTATATCCGCTCGAACTGACCCTATCGACCGATGACAGCTTCTTCTCTTCGAGGTTGGTCACAGTCAGATGATTCATGCGTGACCTTGTTGTTATATAAGAAAAGCAAAGAGGAAATAAGCTTCAGTACTTCACAGTGATCACGTCCTTGAATCTCCCTGCCTCACTGACGCTCTGTCCTTTAACAGAGCTGATCAAATTTAAATCGATTGCCTTGCGACTTGATGGAAGATCGATATTCAATGGAAGAACAGAGTTAAATTTTTATTTTTTATAACTTGTTTCAAGTATTCTTATCACGCGTTAAAGCAAACTATTTAAAACTTCTGACAATTTCCGCGTTGTGGT